>NW_028270164.1:50805531-50958156 GCF_037043375.1 Chiloscyllium plagiosum | reverse complement strand
ATGTAGTTAAGGATTTTCTGAAAAACTATTTTTAATCAACTTACTAGTGTTTAGAATGAAGTAACAGAGGGTTCATGAAGATACAGTTGTTGATGTAATATTAATAGACTTCCAAAAAGCAAGTAGCTGCATCATGGTAGAAGGAATCTTGCAAAGCCTGAAGAATGTCTTATTCAGTATAAAAAGTGACACGTTTTAGCAGTAGATATGAGGGGAGCAATTAAAAAGGCATAATTCTGGACAGGTAGAGATTGGCATGAGTGTAAGTCATTGGAGGCCGTATGGAAAGTATGAAACCAAAGTAATTCATCTCAGGAGAAGGATGGACTACTTTAGTGTATCTGTCACTTCTGGACTGAACTACACAAATGTTCAAGCAAAGCAGAAAATTCTACCATATTATGATCACATTTTCCCAAAGGTTTTTTTTGACAAGATCCCAAAATATTCCCAATGCCCCAAAAATTTAAAGTCCTACCTTTTGTACCATCTTTCCAGCCATACATTCATCTGGATTAGTGTCCTCCATCCAAAATGATATATCTATTAGAAAGAGGGGTGGCCACAGGGTACTCTGCACTTCCTGCCTTCTTCTATTCTGCCTTCTCAACTTTGATGTGACAGCTGCAAGCTCTGGTCGTAATAATCTCATCTTGATTTTGGCATCAAGGGACAGGTTGCTCGTAATTGTTGGTCCAAGATATTTAAATCTGGTGACAAACTTCTCAGTGAGATTGTCAATGCTGGTGGGAGTTTGAATCTCTACATCCTGGATCTTCTGGACACTGATTGTCAGTGCAAACTCCTTGCAGACCTGGGAGGTTGCTACCAAATTACTCCACTAACTGAGATGTATTGCAACCCAAATGGGAGCTCACAAAATGTCTTGTATACAAGTTTTCTTCAAGGGTCTTAATTTCCTGCTCTTGTTGGTCATCATTGATCAATTGGTGTTCAAGAAACAGTGAAACTATCAAACAGGTAATCTGTCAGTCCACCCTAGTCTTCACTTCTACTTAAGACTGGATCTTCACAAAAGTTAAGAATGCAGTCTCTCTCTAAAATGTTTGAAGCAAAAGATATACATGGCAACAGATTAGTTCTGGATTTCTTTTGTGAAGAGCTGGCATTGGCATGATATGACAAATGTTTTTCTTCTTAGTTACAAAAACTTCAGAGAGGACGGGAGCAGAAGAGTTTTGGAGATTGGCAGCCTACTAAATGTCTCCGAATATTCCTGTGCTGAGTTCAAATCAACAGGATTGACAATACAGGAAATCACCAATTTCATTGGTTAGAATGATGCCATTAATGGGGACTGTCTACAAAGTGCTGTCATCTGGTGTCACTGTTGGGGTCTGTGTACAAATTGTTGTCAACTGTTAGAAAGAGGGGTGGCAACAGGGGGCTCCTGCACTACCTGCCTTCCTCTATTCTGCCTGGCAGTCACTCATGCCCTTTCTGCCTATTCAGCCTTCACTTGAGTGTGACCACTTCATAGATATCACGCTCTATAACATACTCATTGCTGCTGATGCTCTAGAGGATTCACCCCAGCTTTGAAATGTATTTTTTAAAATAGGTTCTTTTTAAACTAGTGATTAAGAGTTAATTTTGGTGACATATAAGTGACATAAAATAAGCATAACGTATTTTTAAAAGGGGGAGTAACTAATGGACTTAAAGGAAATCATGGCAGCAGAGCTCACACTGGTCGTATGCTCCTCCTATACGATGTAGCAAATCATGGAAGCTTTGACTGTCCCTGATGATCACATGAGCAGGGTGTGTATCCAACTACAGCTACTGGTTAATCAAATTTCAAAGCTGAAGCTGTGGGTGAATTCTCTGTGGAGCATCCGCAGTAATGAGTATGTCATGGGTATCACATTCTGAGAGGTAGTCACACTGCAAATGAAGGCTGAATAGGCAGAAAGGACATGGGCGACCACCACAGAACAGAGGAATGCTGGTAGTGCAGCAGTCCCCTGTAGCTACCCTCCTTTCTAAAAGGTATGTCATTTTGGAAGGAGGATCATAAAACATGGCTTCAGTTTTATGGCATCTACAAGATATTTTCTTCCTGCAATAAACTTTATAGAGTGCAATAACTTGGGTTTGCATGTGCATTCCCCTGAACTCTTTGCACATAAACCAAACAAATATAAATTCTGATAGTATCACTACGATTGCCATTCATAATTAATGTTATTTAACCCAAAATTAAACAATTTTGTATACTTCTGCCTGAGAGAGTTATTTGAAGTGTTACTCACATTTTAGTCGCTTCTTCATTTTTACTGATCTCTTCTTCTAATTTCATACTGAGACTCTCATTTTCAAACTGTTTGATGTATTAATTACTTGATTATTATTTAGCAATGTTTATTTGAATATAAGCACTTTAATTTATAATTCCAGTGTTCAGATTTTTTTTTTAAAAGTTACGTTTTACTAAAAGACGACAAGAAATCAAAGATTACATCTTGCACTCATCAGGACTAGGATGCAAGAAAAAGACTTCAATAAAAGGGCAACAATTTATACGCAAGAAAAAAGGATTCGAGTGTTTGCCATTCTTGATGTAGAGATGCAGTGTAAACAATAAACTATCGATCTTAGTTCTCAGACAATGGAAGTAGACTCTGATTGGTCAGGGTGAAGCAGAGATTGGCAGAATTCCATTACTTCCTTTTACTCAAATGAAAAAGATGCAATGTATTGACAAATTCCTTTTGCATGGATTCAGGGTACTGTCTGTTAACATATGTAGCTTCTGATATGTGCAAATGCATTGGCAACAAGCCCAACTAATAATCTTAAATTTGTATTAATACCACAGGACTTTGGTTAATGTACAGAAAAGGATCTCCTGCAAAACTGGCATCCTTTTTATTGCAAAAAAAGATCATGGAGATTGCCAACCTCTGCTACATTAACATGGTGAAATCCTAACTACAGTAATCAGATTCTACCTCTCTGATCTAAGAACTGACAGTGACAATTAATTGTTCCTGCTACACTTCCACACCAACCAATGATTGTCCAAACAAACAATCAGTACACTCTTCTCATGCTATATAAATTCCTGTTTTTTTTAAGTTTGTTTCTTGCATCCTACTTCTGATGAGTGCAAGATGAAGTTTCGACTTCCATCTCTTTTTAATAATATTTAATTTCTACCTTACCAAGCAATAATTTAAAAAGTTAAATGTACCTTTTCATATAGAAAACCTGTACACTTACTGCAGTGTTTGTAACTAGGTCAGCCAGGTGGACTTCATAGAAAATGAGTTCCCTGATTGGAGCTGTTAATCTGGTCAAATCAAGAAGCTAACAGCTGACTCTGAGGGAGCCAGGTCAGTGTCAAGGTCTCTCTACATGTAAATAAAGGGCGACTTGGTGATGGGCTACCGGCCTGTGTGGAGTTACCTCAGTGGCAACGAGAGAAAAGCACATTCCTGAACTACCTGAAGGAGGAGCAGCGCTTCGAAAGCTTGTGCTTCCAAATACACCTGTTGGACTGTAACCTGGTGTTGTGTGATTTTCAATTTTGTACATTCCTGAAGAAATTCATTCATAACAGACGTCTTTCAGTTGGGGTAAGCATTTCTGGCATCGTGCTATTATTTGGGAAGCTTAACTCTGAATCCTGCAGTAGAAAACTAGGCCCAGTATGTGGAAAAATTGCATTATTTTCTCCAGACAAATGAAAGACAACACGTAATTCTGCTGACACTGTGAACCTGCAGCTTTTTCATTTACTAGGAGCCTAACTTTCCCTGAGGTGCTAGATACAAATATCTTTCAAGAGTTGACAAATTTAGTTAAGGGACATTACAACCCTAAGCATCCTCTAATTCTGACACACTGTCGGTTTTACTCGGCAGTTTGAGAACCGGGAGATCCATATTGGGATTTTTGACTAGGTTAGATGACTGGCAGAGCATGTGGCTTTGATTTAACCCTTAATGAGATGCTGAAAGACCATTTGGTAAGTGGCAATAATGATGAAAGCATGCAAAGGTGCCTACTTGCTGAAGCCCTACTGGACTTCAACAGACACTGCAATTGCCATTATCATTGGAAAGTATAGCATGTGGAATAGAGGAGTTGTGAGGTATTCCAATGGAAGTGGACACCCTTGCCAGTTCACTGTGCCTGGGGAACACCACTTGCATGAAGCCAATTGCATTGCTTCAGTCAGGACATATCCTGAACAGAGGGATTCTACGTCAGCCCACAGCAAAACCTCAAAACAAGCCATTGCCACAGCCAAACGTGCCAGCAAGCTATTGTCGTGTTGCTGGTATACAGTCTAGAAACAGCAAAGGGTCCCACTGGACCTAAATTGAGTAAGAGAACTCCAGAAGAGTGCATATCCTGGAAAGTCCACCTACATCTGGTCTGGAACCATTAAATTGCTTAGTGACATCCAAATCAGAACCAATCAAAATAAACATCAGGTTTAATGGTCACCCAGTACTCAAGGAGGTCGAAACTGGTGCAGCCATCACAGTACCAGTCTTTATCAAAATTCACTCTGGACTCCAACTCTTAAAGTTTGTGCAAGACCTTGGCAAGACTGAGAATCTATACTAGAGAGCTTTTACAGATTAAAAATACAACTTACAACTAGCTGCTGGCTGATTCAATTACCACTGATTGTTGTTACAGACACAGGCCCAAACTTGATGGGGCAATATTAGTTAAGAAAGATTCACCTAAATTGGTTCAATATTTTTTTGACTAGAAAATGGCTTCCTGAATGAAGTCCTAATTAAATACCTGATCGTTTTTTAGGAAGGTCAAGGGACTATTAAAGGAGCCAAGGCCATCTTGCATGTTGACCATGAAGCATTTCCATGATTCTGCAAGGCCTGCCCAGTGTCATTTGTCTTACTGGCAAAAGTAAAGGCAGAAATCAGAAGACTGGAAAGTGAAGGAAAATCAAACCAGTCCAGTTTGAAGAATTGGCATCAGCAGCTGTACTGATTATGAAGCCCAACGGGCCAGTTTGCCTTTGTAGGGAGTTTAAATAAACTGCAAACCGCTTCTTGCAGCTGGGTAAATACCCAATTCCTCTCTTAGAGGATTTATACATAGAGCCTACATATAAGGAGTTACAGGGTATTCCAATGGAAGTGGACATCCTTTCTGATTTAGAATTCGATTGCTATTCCTTCAATGTTCATATACCAGATGTGCTTCTGCAGTTCAAGGTAGCAGCTCACCACCATTACCACCTCTGAAGGGCAATTAGGCCTAGGCAACAAACTCTGCTGTTGCCAGCAATGCTCACACATTGCTCACAAGGAATAACAATTCTAATAAACTTTACAGAAGCATACTCAAACAAAAACTATACGACATAAGACACAGACAATTACCATCCCATCAGTCTACTCTTGATCATCAGTAAAGTGATGGAAGGTGTCATCAACAGAGTTATCAAGCAGCACTTGCTGAGTAATAACCTTCTCACTGATGCTCACTTTGGTTCAAACATAGACAAAAGAGCTAAATTCCAGAGGTGTGGTGAGGATGACTGCCCTTGACATCAAGGCCACATTTGACTGAATGAGATATCAAGGAGCTCTAACAGAATGGGAGCCAAAGCGAATCAGGAGGAAAACTTTCCAGTAGCCGGAGTCATACATGACACAAAGGATTGTTGTGGTTAGAGGTCAATCTTCTCAATTCTAGGACATCTCTGCAGCCATTCCTCAGGATCCTGTCCATGGCCCAATCATCTTTAGCTACTGCATCAACAACTTTCCCTCCATTATACAGTCAGAAGTGCGGGTGGTCACTGATGGCTGTACAACATTAAACACAGTCACAACTCTTCAGATACTGAAGCAGTCCATGCCCAAATGCAACATGATCTGGACAACATCCAGGTTTGGGCTGACAAGTGGCAAGTAACATTTGTGTCACGTAAGTGTCAAGCAATGACCATTTCAAACAAGAAAGATTTCCATGATATCACAATCATTGAATCCCACTGTCAAAATCCAGAGGATTACTATTTACCAGACATTGAACTTGACTGGTCGTTTAAATACAATGGCCACAAAAGTAGATCAGAGACGAGGAATCTTGCAGCAGTAGGTTACCACCTGACTCCCCAAAGCCTATTCCATCTACAAGGCACAAGTCAGCATTTTAAAAAGGAGAAAAGAGGTGGCAGAGGAGAGACATTTAAGGAAGGATTTTCAGAACTAATGGTCTAGTCAATTTATTTTTGGTCATTATTTGGCAGTACATGGATGCTGTTGTGAAGGACATCATAAATCCCTTTGAGAAGATGATGAGCATGTTTTAACTGCTTGATCACATACCAGTTCATTTCAGAGGGTGGGGGATGGGGCAGATAGCTTTCATCAACAGAGCCTGCAGTGTCCCATATCATACTGTGTTTCACAGAACATTTCATGCTGCATAACTTGGATGTGCATAAACATCTGTCCCTTACTATTACTTGAGGACAAATGCTCAAGATCGAGCATGCTGAGCAAATTAAAGCTTAGTTGTCAAAACTGATCAGCACTTAGTTGAAAAAAATAACTGAGGAATTCTTGCTGCCAAATATTAATATTTATTTCTTTATTTTCTTCATGAGATATGGTTGCCACTGCCAAGGCCAGTCGATGTTGCCCATTCATAACTGTCTTTGAACTAAGTGGCTTCCTCAGCCATCTCAGAGAGCTGTTAAACTCTGTGGCTAAGTTGCAGAACAGAGGCAAGGAATTATGTCAACGGAAGTAACTCACTGACTCCCCGAAGCATGTTCACTAGTTACAGGACCCAAATCATGATGTGATAGAATACCTTCCATTGCTTGGATGACTGCAACTCTAACAACATAAAATGCTCAATACCATCCAGGACAAGGCAGCTCAATTGATGTAAATAATTCTAAATATTCACCCCCTCCACTACCAGCAGAGAGTGGCAACAGTATTTATGATCCATAAGATAGGGGCAGCAGGGTGGCTCAGTGGTTAGCACTGCTGCCTCACAGTGCCAGGGACCCGAGTTCAATTCCACTGTCAGGCAACTATCTGTGTTGAGGTTGCACGTTCTCACTGTGTCTGCATGGGCTTCATCTGGGTGCTCCGGGTTTTAGTCCGTAGTTAGGTGCATTACCCATGCTAAATTGTCCATAGTATCCAGGAATATACAGGCTAGGTCAATTAGCCATGGGAAATGCAGATTTCCAGCTAGGATGGGGATGGGTGTGGGTGGGATGTTTCTTGGAGGGTCGGTGTGGACTCAATGGGCTGAATGGCCTGCTTGCACACTATAGGGATTCTCTGAAAAGATACACTATAGCAACTCACCAATGCTCCTTCAACAGCATTTTCCAAGCCAGCAACTTACTTTAACAAGATGCATTAAGACATCAGGTGTATGGGAACAACACCATCTGCAAGCTGACCAAGTCACACAGCATTCTGGCATAGAAATATTTCACCATTCCTTACTCATTGTTGAATCAATACCTTGGAACACTCTCCCTAACAGAATTAAGGGTGTACCTACACCACAAACACTGCAGTAAATCACTGAAGTGGCATTGCAACCACCCTCCCAAGGACAATTACAGGTTGACAATAAATGCCATGCCTCCCAGCAATGCCAATAGCCCATGAACAAATTAAAAAAGGCAGTGACACACAGTTGGGGAACTGAATACGGAGAAATAAATACAGGATATTGAGTTCAAAGTCAAACGAAGATTACATGTGAATATAAATCAGTGTTGCACTTTAAGGACAGGAAAGAAAATTGGAAGTGGCAGAGATTAAAGAATTTTTTTCTAAACATCAGGCAGAAGGGAGAAGCAGAAGAGCCACACAATCAGGGTTAGAAAAGCATAACATTGGCAGTAGACAGAACTCACCACCACCAACATAATTACACTCCTCTTTGGAGGGAAACAAATCAAGCTTGTTTTGTATAATAATCAGCATAATACTTCAGACTTGCCTGCTGTTCTTGTATTGCTTTACGTTGAACTTCAATAGTTTGTTTATTTTCTTGTAATTTCTTATCTTTTTGCCAAAGTTCATTATCCATTGCTAATTTCCACTTCTTGATTTTCTCAGCTTCATGGAACAGTTTTGTGTACAACTGGCTTATATGTTCAGTGTTCTATTAAAAATTCATATAAGCATGTTAACAGACCGTGGGTGCCCTTATAAAAGCTACAGATATCATTCACTATCTCAGTAATTTAAACCAAATTTACCCAAATAGAAATCAAACCAAATTTCAGGAATCCACCGTTATTGCTAATATCAACGTTAACCAAGAATTTGAAGTTCAATAGAGCTTCAGAAAATTACTTAATAAATTGTTACAAAGTTCATCTTGTATTATGAATACACTGTTATTTCAACACATAGCTGCATCATTTTATTACCTTCCATAATATTCAGTGGCAAGATAATTAATGAAGAACAAAATATAATGCTTATTCTCTTAGGAGTATTAAATTACAATTATTTACTGCCATGCTTCCCAAACTTCTTACCAGTGTGATTTCATTTTCATGCCTCAGACTTCATCTGATCTTGGCTGAACATCTGTGAGGTCTAAGTTGTTGAGCAGAGATTGGGCAGACCTTCAGGTTTTGAGCACTCTAATTTTGAGTATAACCAATAGCAAACCTTTCATTTTTAAGCAAGACCAAAATTTAGTTATTTCATAACTGTTGCTGTAAGATACAAAGTAATATAGTGTGATTAGTTAAAAAACAGAGAAACAAAGAATTCATTTTCAGACGGTTCATCACTATACTAGGTAACATCTTCAGTGAACCTCTGATGATAGCACTGCTGATATTTCCTGCTTTCTATTTATATGTTTGGGAATTTTTTGGGTTGGTGATGTCATTTCCTGTGGTGGTGTCATTTCCTGTTCTTTTTCTCAGGGGTGGTAAATTGGGTCCAAGTCAATGTGTTTGTTGATAGAGTTCCGGTTGGAATGCCATGCTTCTAGGGATTCTCATGCTTGAATCTGTTTGGCTTATCCTCGGATGGATGTGTTGTCCCAGTCAACGGAGTGTCCTTCTTTATCTGTATGTAAGGATACCAATAAGAGGGGATCATGTCATTTTGTGGCTAGTTGATGTTAATGTATCCTGATGGCTAGTTTTCTAGCTGTTTGTCCAATGTAGTGTTTGTTACAGTTCTTGCACGGTATTTTGTAAATGACATTAGTTTTGCTTGTCTGTATAGGTTCTTTCAAGTTCATTAGCTGCTGTTTTAGTGTGTTGGTGGGTTTGTGGGCTACCGTGATGCCAAGGGGACTGAGTAGTCTGGCAGTCATTTCCGAGATGTCTTTGATGTAGGGGAGAGTGGCTAGGGTTTCTGGACGTGTTTTGTCTGCTTGTTTGGGTTTGTTGCTGAGAAATCAATGGACTGTATTCATTGGGTACCCATTTTTTGAATACACTGTATAGGTGATTTTCCTCTGATCTGCATAGTTCCTGCGTTGCAATGTGTGGTGGCTTATTGAAATAATGTTCTGATGCAGCATCGTTTGTGGATATTGGGATGATTGCTTCTGTAGTTCAATATTTGGTCCGTATGTTGTGTTTTGAAGTTCTCCATTGGCAGTTTGCTCTACTGTGACATCTAGGAATGGCAGTTTGTTGTTGTTTTCCTCCTCGAGTGAATTTTATGCCAGTAAGGGTATTATTGATTGTCTTGAAGGTTTCCTCTAATTTGTTTCATTTAGTAATGACAAAGATGTCATCCACATAGCAGACCCAAAGTTTGGGTTGGATGGTTAGCAGAACTGTTGGTTCGAGTTTTTGTATTACTGCCTCTGCTAAAAACCCTGATAGCTTAGAGATCCCATGGGTGTTCCGTTGGTTTGTCTGTAGGTTTTGTTGTTGAAGACGAAGTGGATGGTAAGGCATAGGTCCACTAGCTTGACGATACTGTCCTTGCTGATGAAGTTGGTGGTGTCTGGTGTATGTGTCTTTGGGTCTTCTAATAGTGTAGTCAGTGTTTCCTTGGCCAGCTGATATTGATTGATATGAACAGGGCTGTTACACCAAAGAAGAACATTATTTCATCCTCTATCTTAGTGTCTTTGATGGTCCTCAGGAATTATTGGGTGGAGTGAATGGAGTTGCGTGAGTCTTCTACTACGTGTTTTAGTCTTTGGTGTAGCTCCTTGGCCAATCCGTAAGGTGGTGTTCCAAGTAGCGAGGCTATGGGTCTGAGGAGGGCTCCTGGTTTGTGAATTTTGGGTAATCCGTAGAAGCGTGGTATGTTGGATCCATCTGGTTTCATTTTTTGGAAGTCGGTCTTATTTATTTCTCCAGATATCTGAAATTCTTTTGAGTAGGGCTATCACCACTTGTTCGTTTTTTCAATGTAGCAAACTATCAGACAGGTAGTCGCACCAAATTGTTATCCGATATGCAGACAAAGGACGCTTGACAGTCATTTTAAATCAAAGAGTCTACATTGAAAAAGCGAATGCACTACTTGCAGTTACCAACACTTACCAACAAGTGACGATTGACCCGACCCCACAATTAGAGAACCGAATCACAGCCCGACTCAAAAACCTTCAGAAATCTGGAGAAATAAATAAGACCGACTTCCAAAAAATGAAACCAGACGGACCCAACACACCACGCTTCTACGGATTACCCAAAATTCACAAACCAGGAACCCTCTTCACACCCATAGTCTCACTACCTGGAACACCATCTTACAGATTGGCCAAGGAACTACACTAAAGACTAAAACACTTAGTAGAAGACTCACACCATTCCATCCAATAATTCCTGAGGACCAAAGACACTAAGATAGAAGAGGATAAAATAATGGTCTCCTTTGACACAATAGCCCTGTTCACATCAATCTGGCCAAGAAAACACTGACTACATTATTAGAAGACCCAAAGACACATACATCAGACACCACCAACTTCATTAGCAAGGACAGTATCGTCAAGCTAGTGGACTTATGCCTCACCACCCACTTCATCTTCAACAACAAAACCTACAGAGAAACCAATGGAACACCCATGGGATCTCTAAGATATCAGGGTTCTTAGCAGAGGCAGTAATGCAGAGACTCAAACAAACAGTTCTGCCAACCATCCTACACAAACTTTGGGTCCGCTACGTGGATGACACCTTTGTCATCACTAAACGAAACAAATTAGAGGAAACCTTCAAGATCATCAATAATATCCTTACTGGCATAAAATTCACTAAAGAGGAGGAAAACAACAAACTGCCATTCCTAGATGTCACAGTAGAGCGAACAGCCAATGGAGAGCTTCAAACCAGCGTCTACAGAAAAACAACACATACGGACCAAATATTGAACTACAGAAGCAATCATCCCACCATCCACACACGATGCTGCATCAGAACATTATTTCAATGAGCCACCACACACTGCAGCACAGAGGAACTATGCAGAGCAGAGGAAAATCACCTATACAGTGTATTCAAAAAGAATGGGTACCCAATGAATACAGTCCACCGATTTCTCAGCAACAAACCACCCAAACAAGCAGACAAAACACGTCCACTCGCCACTCTCCCCTACATCAAAGACATCTTGGAAATGACTACCAGACTACACAGACCCCTTGGCATCATGATAGCCCACAAACCCACCAACACACTAAAATAGCAGATAATGAACTTGAAAGACCCAATACAGACAATAAGCAAAACTTACGTCATTTATAAAATACGTGCAAGAACTGTAACAAACACTACATTGGACAAACAGGCAGAAAAATAGTCCCCAGGGTACATGAACATCAACTAGCCACAAAACGACATGACCCTCCCTCACTTAGTATCCTTACATACAGAAAAGGAAGGACTCCATTTTGACTCGGTCAACATATCCATCCTGGGACAAGCCAAACAGAGACATGCATGAGATTTCCTAGAAGCATGGCATTCCAACCAGAACTCTATCAACAAACACATTGATTTGGACCCCACCCCCTGAGAAAAAGAACAGGAAATGACATCGCCAACCCAAAGAAACCCAAACATATAAATAGAAAACAGGAAACATCAGCAGTGCTACGTCCGGAGGCGTACTGAAGATGTTACCTACTATGCTGACGAAACATTTGAAAATGAACCTTCCAGCTCAGCAAGCAAACCTTCATCCAGAACCTCAATCTGAGCTACAAATTTTCTCAAACCTCACTGAGAGAAACAGAGATTAGGAGTAGATAGAGATAAAAGTTATAAACATATAAGGCAGCAATCCATTATCATTGCAGGAGTGTTATTATAACATACAGTATTGCCATTAAACTATTGTGACAACACTTGATCAAATATCATCTTTTGTACTTTGACCATGGAAGTTTATGAAGTATCTACTTATCATAGAAGCTGTGCATATTCACCTGAATGGTTTTAAGGATTGAGAAAAAAAAACTTAATGGACAGTTTGTATTCCTTGATCGAGAAATGATCCAATTAATATATTTAAAATGATTAAGAGATTGGATATGAGATACGGAGGAACAATCACGGTGATCTAGAATAACAAGCCATTAGAATTAACACCTAGACCAACCACTTAGAAATAAAATCAGCAAGTACACAAAAGTTAGAATAGTGCTTCCCAAATTTCTTTCTGGTGTGATATCACTTTCATGCCTCTGACTTCATCTGACCTTGGGTGAAAATCTGTGGGGATCCAAGTTGTTGAGCAGGGATTGAGCAGACCTTCAGCTTTTGAGCAGAGTGGGCTTCAGTCGTTGCAGCAAAGGTGAAAGATGTTGAATATGTCCCCCAACTCTACCCATCTTCCCCTCCTTTCATCAAACTCTACTCCATCCTCTTGTTCCTCCATCAATCCCTCCATCTCTTCTCCCTTTACCAACTCCTCCTCCCTCTCCTTCATCAACCACCTCCCTGGATCCTTCCTTTCTCCAATCCCAGAACTGATGAGGATTTACCAGAATCAAAGTGTTAACTCTGCATTCTCCCCATAGATGCTGCCAGATCTGCTGAGTTTCTTCAGCATTTTTTCTTGTTTCAGATATCCAGCATCTGCAATTATTTGTTTTATTTTAGAAAGATTTTTATTATGTTTGGATATTAAGGGATATGTGACAAGTGCAATGATTCTAGAGATCTCTGTAAAATACTGAGAACATTCAAGCACTTTTGTGATCTCGCTATTTAGACACTAACTTTAAAAATGATGGGCACTGTTTATACGACACTGAAATTTTTGCACGATGTACTGGTGATGATGGGTGACAAAATTACATGGAAAGATTTACCTCAAGCTATATAGTCATGTTCTACTATACTTCCTTGATTACTTAATTTTGTCAAATTTTTTTCTGCCTGACCGGAGTACAACAGTAAACTTTTGCATGCTAAGCAAGAATATAAATGTACATATCTTCTCACTACTGGGTTGTGAGCATTCTTTGTGAAATCTAATCAAGTTAAGTTCATTTCCATAATACGATTTATTCAGTTTTTTGTGACAGCGTTTCTACTGTGCTTTTTTTTAATAACTGAATTTAGGTATACTGAATTTTATACTATGTTCTGTGTAAGATAGTAATTTACAGGCCCGCAAATGATAATGGATCAATCTGCCTTATATATTTATAACTTTTATCTCTACCTATGCATAATCTTTGTATTTTAAATATTCATACTATTATACTTTGTAACTTACAGCAATTGTTGTGAAATAAACTAAATTTTGGTCTTGCTTAAAATGAAAGCTTTGCTGTTGGTTAAATTCAAGTATGGAATGCTCAAAAGCTAAAAGGAGTCTACACAAGCTATATTATTTCATGGTTACTTGATTGAATCAAGACTGTTACATCGTCCTAAGCTGAGCAGCCCTATTAAAACCCAAACAGAACATCAGTGAGCAGGTTATTCATTAGGACACATGATAGCACTGCTCTTCCTTCACTTTCAGAGTAGATGCATAGGGCATTAATTTGCCAGATTCTATTAGCATGGGTAGAGGATTAGGATTTGGGATAAGGGGCATTTTCAGACGGCAAACTCTACCAGTAGAAACCAGAAGGTTTAGTGCTGGAGCATAATTATTTACCACATTGGCTAATGATTTGGATGAGAAATATGAATGTAACACAGTCAAATTTGCAGATGACAAAAATAGATGAGAAGTCAAGTGATGAGGTTGATACATAGTCTGCAGAGGGATATAGACAGATTGAGTGAGTGGGCAAAGATTTGGTAGATGGAATATAATGAGGAAATGTGAGGCTTGCAGGAAGAATATACAAGCTGAATATTATTCAAAAGGATAAACTGGCAGAAAGATACAGCATAAAGAGATTTATAACTTCTTACATACAAATCACAAAAAGCCAACATAGAAGTTTAGCACATAATATGAAAGCAAATGGAATTAGAAGGGATTCAAAGGGATCTAATCAAATGGATTAGAATATAAAAATAGGGAGATATTGCTAAAACTACACAAGGCACTAGTTAGACCACACTTGGAAACCCCTTATGAAAGGAAAGATATAACAGCATCAATAGAAGTTACTGTTTTACGAAATATGGAAGAACTGTTTTCTGAGGAAAGGTTGATTAGTTTGGGCCCGTATTCCTTGAATTTAGAAGAGTGAGAGAAGGCCTTCTGAAAACATACAAGATTCTTTGGGACTTGAGGATAGATGTAGATATATTGCTACCCTTGTGGGAGAATCTAGGACCAAAGTACATAATCTCAGAATAAAGGATCACCCATTTAAGACACAGATGGGAAGGCATTTCATCGCTCATAGGATACTGCATTTGTGAAATTCTTTACCACAGATGTCTGTAGAGGCTGTGTAATTAAGTATATTCGAGGCTGAAACAGACAGATTTTTTAATTAGCAATGACATGAGGGGTAATGGAGAAAAGTGGAATTGAGAATTATTAGATCAGCCATGATCTCATTGAATAGCAGACCTGACTTGACAGGCCAAATGACATCCTCACCATTCCACCTTCTGCATTTGTAGATATTTCTTTCTAATTTTTTCTTCTCAGGTCACATCCTTGATTATTCACCAGTTACTAAGCTACAGCCTAAGCAATTGAGGGAGCTAGGGCTTTTCTCATTAGAGCTGAGAAGGATGACAGGTGACTTGGTAGAGGTGTACAAGATGATGATAGAGTGGATAACTAGAGACTTTTTCTGAGAGTGCAATGTCTATCTCAAGGGGGCATCATTTTAAGGTAACTGAAGGCAAGTTTAGGGAAGATGTCAAAGGTAGGTTCTTTACACAGAGTGGTGGGTGCATGGAATGCACTTCGAACAGTGGTAGTAGAGTCAGATACAATAGGGACCTTTAAGTGACTCTTGAATAGGCTCATGGAAGTTAGAACAATGAAGGGTTTGTAGGTTAGTCAGATAAAAGACCGGCACAACATTGAGGGCCGAAGGGCCTGTACTGTGCTGTGTTGTTCTACATTCTATGTTATCTATACCCCTTATTTTATAAACCTCTATAATTTCACCTTTCAACATTCCATGCTCTAGTGAAAAACATCACAGCCTATCCAGCCTCTTCCTATATAAGTCAAACCCTCCATTCTTAGCAACATCCTGATAAATCTCTTCTAAACCCTCTCCAGCTTAATAATATCCTTCCTGTAACAGAAAGACCAGAACTGCAGACAGTACTCCAGAAGAGACCTCACCAATGTCCTGTACAATCTCAACTGCTATACTCGAAGGTCTGAGCAATGAACGCAAACATGCTAAATGTCTTCTTAACCACTAACTATATGTGATACAAATTTCAAAGAATTATGTACCTGAAACCCTAGGTCTCTTTGTACAACAACACTACAGAGGCCCTACTTTTAATTGTGTAAGTCTTGCCTTTGTTTGCTTTATCAAAACGTAATATCTCGCATTTATCCAAATTAAACACGATCTACAACTCCTCAGCCCACTGACCCAATTGATCAAGATCGCTTTGCAACATTAGATAATCTTCTTTACTGTACACTATACCAACAATCTTGGTGTCATCCACAAACTTACTAATCATGCTTTCTGTATTCTCATCTAAATCATTTGTGTAAATGACAAACAAAAATGGACCCAGCACCGATCCCCATGGAACACTGCTGGTCAGAGGCCTCTAGTCTAAAAAAGCAACCCTCCACCATTACTCTCCGTCACCTGCCATGAAGCCAATTTTGTATCCAATTGGCAAGTTCAATCCCTATGATCCACTTTACTAATTTGTCTACCATGCATAGGCTTTACTAAAGTCCAAGTAAACAACATATACTGCTCTGCCCTCAATCTTCTTGCTTACACAATCTGCATACACAACCATCTCCAACACATTGTTGGTGACATACAAATTATGTTGTACGGCCAGTACCAATCTCAAGGGTTCTTTTTCAAACATGGAGTATTTCCTTTAGTGGATGTTAATCAATCTTCTTGGTTACTTCCTCAAAACAGGGAGAAAGTGAGGTCTGCAGATGCTGGAGATCAGAGCTGAAAATGTGTTGCTGGTAAAGCACAGCAGGTCAGGCAGCATCCAAGGAACAGGAGAATCGACGTTTCGGGCATAAGCCCTTCCTGATGAACGTTTCGGGCATAAGCCCTTCCAGCAACACATTTTCAGCTACTTCCTCAAAACCTCAATCAAGTTTGAGGCAAATGATTTACCTCACACAAAATTATGCTGACTATCCCAAGTCATTCCTCGCCTCCCCAAATGTATATAAATCCCTGTCTTTCAGAATCACTTCCAACAACTTACCACTAGTCAGGCTCACAGGTCTATAGTTCCCAGGCTCTCCTTCAATCCCTTCTAAAACAAAGGTACAATATTCTTCTGCTCTCCAGTCATTTGGCACCTCACTCGTATTTATAGATGACACAAATATTTCTGCAAGGAGCCCTACAATTTCCTCTCTAACTTCCGGTCCCAGAGATTTATCAATCTTTATATTTTTTAAGACATTCAGTACAGCCTCTGTCATGTGAACTGTTTTAAAAACAATTATAATAACAATCCCCTAACCCTGAACAACACGTTATCTGTTTAGTCAACTGAGCTAATTGGGTTGCTTTGCCTTCAGTTATCTAGGTGCTAAACTCTGGAATATCTTTCCTAATCATCTCTGCCTCACTTTCCTTCTTAAGACATCTCTTAAAACCTGCTTGTTAAGCCAAGCTTTTAGCCATGTGCCTTTACATTACCTTATGCGGCATGATGTTATACTTGGTTGTACAACATTTTAGTGAAGCACCTCAGAACAATTCATTATTTTAAAATACAGTTGTTGATAAATGAAAAGCACACCCTCCACTCCTCATTCTACCTTCATTATAATAAGAAATGGACAGATTCAAGAGAGGTTGGAGCTCATTTCAGATTTTTAGCTTTTTAATCCAACACTCAAATAAAGCTCATCTTTTTTAATAGTGTTAAAATTATATCCAAAATATATTTCTAGTTCATAGCCACTATGCAGAGTTTGTGTGTGAAGTTTTGTTACATTACAGGGTAAACCCTCCTGCTTAACTTAAAGCAGCAACACAGAAAAGATTTATCTTCTGCAGTAATCTGTGAAAATTCAAGATGCCAAGGACTATTTAAAGTAAAAATTAATAACTTTATTTCTTTAAAGAGAATAATTAACAACTACTTACAACACCTTCCTCTAACCTCTCTTTTACCTGCCCTTCTATAATGCTAGTTCAATAAAACCCCCAATTAAGATTACCAAAAATTCAAATTTTCAAAACCAGCCAGATGTCAAATCTTTTCTTATATCTTCCTCAATCTTCTATTCTTCTTCTTAAGGATTTCTGTTTCACAGATTACTGATCAATAAAGGTACTTTGAGAGAGCTGTTTTGCCAGCAAGTCTGCAGATGCTGATGGCTTGGCAGCTCTCCTCCCAACAATTCAATTTTCCCCGGTCTTATATCCCCAAAGCATCTGATTGTGTCATTGGCTTTTAAGATTGTCAATATACTAAATTCAAACTTGATTGGAGTTTGGTATTTTTCAGGGAATAATTTTAACTGATTGGCCTAATTCAAATTTGTTTTGTCATCTCCAGGCAACCAGCTAATTGAATTGCTTAACCACATGTCACATGATATCTTGTTCAGAACACTTGGTGCTATGTCAGGTATTTCTGCTAGCCTAAAGTAGTTCTGCACTTTTAAAGGTACATTACACCCACATTTTCATAACACCTCGCCCTTGAGAAAAAATGATCATAATGAAAAGATGGCTTTGTTTTTTTTCTATTCTTTGAACACATTACCCTAATATGCAGATAACTTTAATCTAAGTTCACCTTAACTTCTTGCCATATAACTGTATATATGTATATAACATTAAATAAAGACAAATCTCTTCTAAACTTTATCGTTTAAATCCGCGATAACGCACCTGCAATTACATTCTTACAACCCGCAACATGTACGATTTTTAAATTAAAAGCCTGTAATACAAGACTCCAAACAAAATAGACTCATGCTTTTGTCTTTAAAGTGTTCTAAGAATGTAAGCGAATTGTTATCCGCATACACAACCATCTCCAACATATTGTTCGTAACATATACATTAAGATATTGTAAGGCCAGTACCAATTCAAGAGTTCTTTTTCGAACATGGAGTATTTCCTTTGGTGGATGCTGATCTTCTTCAAAAAGTAACCAACTGATAGTTCAATCCCATTCTCATCTTCCTGTAGGAGTACAGCTCCAACTCAAATGTCACTAGCTTCGATGGTGACTTTAAAAGATTTTGAAACGTTTGGTGCAACTAAAACAGGATTGCCGGTTAACATGGCTTTCAAATGGTTGAATGCCTGTTGGCATTGTTCTGTCCATCAAAACTTTGTGTTCTTCTTCAGCAAATCGGTTAACAGTGCCACTACACTGCTGAAGTTTAGAACAAATGTCCACTAGAATCCGCTGAGTCCGAAGAATCGAAGCACCTCTTTCTTCAAGGTTGGTCATGGACTACGTCTTTGCAATACGTGGGGTCAATTTGGCATCTTTACTAGAAAGTTCACCTGACTCAACTTTTTCTCAATTTGAAAGGGACCACTAAACCTGGCTTTGAAGGGGTCTCCTAACACTGGTAACAGTACTAACACATCATCCCCTTGGGAAAATGTTTGAGTCTCAGAGTTTTTAACTGCCACCTGCTTCATTGAACACTATGCCCTCTTTAGATGCTGTTTAGCTACCTCACCTCTTCAATTTCATCTCTCCCTCACCTCCGATACCTAAGCTAAGTGTGAGATCTCCAACTTTGGTCCTGTTAAATTCTGTTTAATCAATTACAAAGGGCTTCTCACTTCATGCCCAAATACTAACTCGAAGGGAGTGACCTGAGTAGATTTGTTTGGGTCATCTCTAATGGCAAGCAATATAAATGCTTTATCCCAATCACTTGGATAGTCCTGACAGTAGCTCTCAACATGGTCTTCAAGGTTTGATGCCACTTTGACCCTTCATCCGACTGAATCTCTCTGGGTAGCCCATACAGTGTGAAGAAAGCTACTAATTCATCTGCAACCTTTTTTGCCTTGATACTCCAGAATGGAATTCCCTCCAGAAATCTGGCAGACACATTCTTTACGATTAACAAGTACTGGTTCCCACTTTCAGTTCTCAGGAGGGGACCTACACAATCAATTATAACAGACATGAAAGGTTCTTCAAATGTGGGAATAGGGAACAAAGATGCTGGTTTTATTATCGACTGTGGCTTACCTACCGTTTGGCATGTATGACACGTAGGGCATATGTTAACCACATCCTTGTGCATTCCAGGCCAATAAAAATGTTTTTGTACCTTTGCCTGAGTGGTTCTGTTCGCCGAGCTGGAAGTTTTTGTTGCAAACGTTTCGTCCCCTGGCTAGGCGACATCATCAGTGCTTGGGAGCCTCCACGCTTCGCAGGAGGCTCCCAAGCACTGATGATGTCGCCTAGCCAGGGGACGAAACGTTTGCAACAAAAACTTCCAGCTCGGTGAACAGAACCACAACAACGAGCACCCGAGCTACAAATCTTCGCACAAACTTTGCCTGAGTCTTTCGTACTCCTAGGTGACCTCCTACAGGTAGTTCATGTGCTACCCATAACACTTCCTGTCTGTATTCTACCAGCAACACAATCTGGTGCACTTTGACCCATTTCTCCTCTGCACTAACCTGCCATGGTCTCCACTTCCATCTTAGGATTCTACCTTTTAGATAATAATCCTCAGGAATATTCTCTGCTTCCTTTTCAGAGTAATCATTCACATATGTATTTTTTATCGTCTTGTCTTGCTGTTGCAAGCCTCTTAGCCTTTCAGGACTAAACACTTCGGTCTGACACTCTGTCTGTTCAGGTTTTTCCTGAACCATTATGTCAAACAAGGTATCCACTAACTTAACCTCAATTCTTTCATCTTTCTCTTTACTTTTCACTTTGTGCTGTGACTTATGATAGTGGGATCTGGTTACCACACAGTCTGGGAAAATACCAGGATATTTCTGTTTTAGCTCCTCAGTTTCTTGGTCTTCCTAGGGCTTTTCTACAACAAGGGGTATCACTCCCACCTTGGACCCTGCCAAATCATTCCCAAGAACAAACTGAATTCCTGGAAATGACACTCTATCACTCCCACTGTAATTTCCCCAGTCTTGAGTTAGCACTTCAACCTGATCTTACATAGGGGAACGCTAAATCTCCATCTAACTATCCCACAAATTACCACACTCTCAGGTAACAGTTCAGAAAGAGTGCATATTCGTTCATCCCTTACTATCAGCAACTGGTTAGATCCTGTATCTCTCAAAATTATAACTTCTCCCCCTGTTCTTTCTGAGTAAACTTCACCCACAGAGGCAAATTCTTTGTAGAGATCAGGTACAAACTCCATACCCAGGCCCTGCCTGAGCTGTACACTCTCCTGCAGCTCCTCACATGACCCACTTTACCACAGTTGAAACACCTGAGACCTTTCATCTCCTTTCTACCGTCTTGGGCTTCTTTTTTATCCTGTGGTAAATTCTTACCAGTGCTTTCTACTCTTGGTTTCACAATGTAGGATAACCCCTTCTCTCATCTGCTGTTCCTCACAGGATGAAATTTTGGCCGGAAGTTTGTCTTATGTACCAACATGTATTCATCGGCTAATCCTGCTGTCCTTCTCATTTCCTGAACTTTGTTCCCCCACACGAGTTCTTAGAATCTCTGGAAATGAGTTTTTAAACTCCTCCAGCAGAATAATCTCTCTTAGAGCCTGAAAGGTCCGATCTACTTTTAAAGCCTGCACCCATCTATCAAAATGACTATGTATAATTCTTTTGAATTCGACATAAGTCTGACCTGGTTCCTTCTTTGTGTTTCTGAACTGCTGTCTATATGCTTTTGGTACCAATTCATAAGCACTTAAAAAAGCCTGTTTAACCTCTTCGTAATCTCTTGACCCCTCGTCTGACAGTGTGGCAAATATCTCACTAGCTCTACCTACCAGCATTACCCATAAATCCTTGGACCACGCCATCTGCCTAACCAATTATTCAAATGAAATAAAGAAGGCTTTAACATCTTTCTCATCAAAATGTGGCAGAGTTTTGATGTACTTGTAAAATTCACTACCTTCCCTTTTAATCTCCATCCTGTTAACTTGACTTTGCTGACCACGTCGCAGCTTTCAAGTTCAAATTCTATCTCTTTTCGCTCAACTAAGAACCTTTTCTCGCTTTCTTTTGACTCCCTCTCTCTCGTTCTCTCTCTTTCCGTCTCTCTTTCTTTGTTTACCTTCTAACTCCATTTTCCTCAATTGTAATTTAAGTTTTCCTACCTCTACTGCACTTGTCTGTTTCTCTGACATACTTCAGTGTTTGAGTAACTCCCTTACAATTTCAGCTTTACTATTGTCCTTGGTTAAACCCAAATCTAACTTATTTGCAAAGTCTAAATGAATGGCCTTTGTCTTTCCTTCTAAACTTTCTTGGCAAATTTGAGAATCATTTTCAAATCCCAGAACTTCTTTAGCAATTTTCAGAGCCATTTCTTTCAATTTTAATTTAATCAATCACAAGTCACAGAAATTAAACAAACTGCCTCACTTACATTTTATTTAAAGATCTCAGACACTAACCTGCAAGTGTTTAAGCCTGCTGGGAAGTTTCGTACCCGAAATCTATTCAAGTTTGTCTAAACCTGTTCAAATCCCAAATCCAAGCCCCAAATTATTCAAATTGCCGACAAAAGCCCCCAACCGTTCAAATCCCAGCGACGAGACCCCAAACTGTTACATCACAGGGTAAACCCTCCTGCTTAATTTAAACCAGCAACACAAAAAAAGATTTATCTCGTGCAGTAACCGGTGAAACTTCGAGAGGCTAAGGACTATTTAAAGTAAAAATTTACAACTCTATTTCTTAAAGTACAACAGAGAATAACTATCAACTATTTACAACTCCTTCCTCTAACCTCTCTTTTGTCTTCTATAATACTAGTCTGCTAAAACTCCCGATTAGGATTTATCAAAAATTCAAATTTTCAAAACCAGCCAGATGTTGAATCTTCTCTTATATTTTCCTCCGTCTTCTTTCCTTCTTCTTAGAGATTTCTGTTTCACAAGTTACTGGTCGATAAAGGTACCTTTGAGAGAGCTATTTTTCCGGGAAGTCTGCAGATGCTGGTGGCTTGGCAGTTCTCCTCCCAACTGTTCAATTCTCCCCAGTCTTATATCCCAAAGCATTGGATTGTGTCATTGGCTTTTAAGATTGTTAATACATTAAATTCAAACTTGATTGGAGTTTGGTATTTTTCAGGGTATAATTTAAACCGATTGGCGTATTTTGAATTTGTTTTGTCGTGTCTACACAACCAGCTAATTGAGTTGTTCAACCCAATGCAACATTATATCTTGTTCAGAACACATCGTGCTGTGTCAGGTAGTTGTGCTAGCTTTTAACTCTCTTAAAGGTAGAGAATAGTAACAGTTTGCACATTCTCCCATGTCTGCGTGGGTTTCCTCCAGGTGCTCCGGCTTCCTCCCACAGTCTAAAGATGTGCAGGTTAGATGAAATGGCCATGCTAAATCGCTCATAGTGTTCACAGATATGTAGGTTAGATGCATTAGTCAGGGGTAAATTTAAGATAGTAGGGTAGGTGAATAGTCTGGGTGGGTTACTCTTCAGAGTGTCGGTATGGACTTGTTGGCCTGAAGGGTCAGTTTCCACACTATCAAGATTCTATGGGATTCTATGATTCCATTATGTATGGATCACATCTTCCAATGCTGTCCAGTGTGGGCCAAAATGGGTCAAAATCTAAAAAGCTAAAATACATTTTTCTGGTTCAAGATGGTGCAGACACAGGGCGACTCATTGCAGCATCTCTCCAGCAGATCTTTTTCTCACATTTCTTACAATCATCCTGCACTTTTAAACCTTTTCTGCTCGCTTTGAACACAATTTCGGCGGAGGTGCAACACTTATGCCGACAAGTCCTAAAGAACCTATCCCAACAGTCACTGCATCAGAGGTCAGATCAGTTTTCCTTCGTGGGAGTCCAAGAGAGGTGATGGGACCAGACGGAATACCAGGCCGTGCACTCAGAGCATGCGCTGATCAATTGGCAGAGGTCTTCTCAGACATCTTCAACCTCTCTCTGCAGCAGGCCACTGTCCCTGCCTGTTTCAAGAGGGCCAACATCATCCCTGTGCCTCAGAAGGCTCATGCAGCATGTCTCAATGACTACTGCTCAATGGCCCTAACTTCGGTGATCATAAAGTGCTTTGATGGCATTAATCAATTCCAGCCTCCCCACTACTCTTGACGTACTCCAATTTGCCTATCGGTCCATCAGATCCATGTCAGCTGCCATATCACTTGGCCTTTACTCCTCCCTAGAACATCTTGACACCAAGAACAGCTACATATGAATCCTACTCATTGACTACCGTTCAGCCTTCAACACTATTATCCCCTCAAGACTGACTACTAAACTTAGTGATCTCAGACTAAGCCCCACTCTCTGCAGCTGGATCCTCAGTCTCCTGACCTATAGACCACAATCAGTGAAGATTGGGGACAATATTTCATCCTCACTAACACTCAACACTGGAGCCGTTCCAAGGATGCATACTCAGCCCCCTAATTCTACTCGCTGTATGCCCATGACTGCATCGCCAAATATCAGACTAATGCCACTTACAATTTCACTGATGACACGACCAGTCGGTCAAATCTCAGATGGCGATGAAACAGACTACAATCAGGAGTGGAAGACCTAGAAAAATAGTGCACTGAGAACAACCTAACTCTCAATGCCGGCAAAACCAAGGAACTCATTATTGACTTTCAGTGGGATGTTACCCATGACCCCCTACACATTAACAGCACAGAGGTGGAATGAGTGGAGAGTGTCAAGCTCCTGGGGGTGGTCATCAACAACAAGCTTAATTGGAGTCTTCATGTGGATGTACTGGTTACAAAGGCCCAACAATGTCCCTTCTTCCTCAGGCAGCTGAGGGAATTTGGCATGACGGCGAATACCCTTGCCAACCTTTAGAGGTGCACCATTGAAAGCATTCGGTCTGGATGCATCACTTCCTGGTATGGCAACTGTACAATTCAGGATTGGAGACAATTATACAGTGTGGTGAACTCGGCCCGGACAATCACAAAGGCCAACCTCACATCTATAGAATCCATCTACCAGACACGCTGTCAAGGAAAGGCTGCCAGCATTCTCGTGATATAAATTCAATGCAATTCAATTCAGATTCTACAAATCTCAAAACTTAATTATTACTGACGTTGGAATAAACCTACCAGCTTTCCAAAAGCCCAACTTTCCTGACTACAAGTAAACCTAGAATCGAGGCCCGAACTCTGATCCAGCAGTGACCTGACCTCAAGAAGACCCAACCCAGAACAAAACCGATCCCCGCAGTGACACAACCCCAAGGAGGCCCAACCAGTCTCGGCCCAAACTCTGACTCTTACCCAATCCAACCCAAGGAGGCCCAAAGCAACTCAGTTACCTTCCAGAACAACAAACGTGGATCAGTGATGACTCAGACCGAAGCAGAAAACCTACCAGGAATGTGGAAGACACCCTAGCCTGCGGATGAGACTGAAACATCGAGGTTTCAAGTTCCCCCCCCCCACCCCAAGCATACTCCTGGCAAATGTCTAAGCCTTTGAAAACAAGATAGATGAACTTAAAGTTAGACTTACCTTCCAGAGGGAACTGATAGACTGTTGTTTGCTCTGTTTTACAAAGACATGGCTCACTCCTGCCACACCTGACTGTGCCTTACAACTGAAGGTTTCTCTAGACATCATATGGACCGCACAGTCTCCTTGGTAAGGCAAAGGCCGGTGAGATCTACCTCCTAATAAACACCTCCTGGTGCTCAGACTTGGCAATCCTGGCAAGTTACAGCTCCATGGACCTAGAATATCCAAGTGAAATGCTGTCCCTGCCACCTACCAGGTGAGCTCCCCTCCGCCATCCTGACAACTATCTTCATACCAATCCAGGTTGAAGCGAAGAGTGCTCTGAGTGAAATTTACACTGCTACAAATACATTCAGGACAGAATACCCTGATACCTTATTCATTGTAGCTGATGACTTTCATGGGGCCAACCTCAATGGGGTGGTTCCAAACTACCATCACAACATCTTCTGTTGCACCGGGGGCAACATTCTTGACCATTGCTGTACTACCATCAAAGATGTCTACGGCTCCATATCCCACCTGCACTTTGGAAAATCAGATCACAACGCTGTGTTCCTCCTTCTAGCTTATGAACAGAAGTTGAAACATGAGGACATGCAACACAAATACCGAGCAAATTGCAAACTGCTGACTCAACTATTGTACTGTACTACTGATTAAACTTTTTGAAGTAAGGAAGAGAATTAATGAAGGCAGAGCAGTGGATGTTGTCTATATGAACTTCAGTTTGACAAGGTTCCGCATGGTAAACTGGTTACCAAGGTTACTTCACATGGGATACAGGGAGAACTAGCTATTTGGATATATAACTAACTTCAAGGTAGGAGACAGACGGTGTTGGCTTTTTGGACAAGAGGCCTGTGACCAGGGGTGTGCCTCAGGGATCAGTGCTGGATTTAATGCTTTTTGTCACTTAAATAAAAATGTGGATGTAAATAAAGAGGGTATGGTTAGTACGTTTGCAGATGATACCAAAATTGGTGGTGTAGTGAACAGCAGAGGTTATCTCTGAGAACAACAGGACCTTGATCGGATGGGCCAATGTGCCAAGGAGTGGTAGATGGGATTAATTTAGATAAAGGTGAGGTGCTGCATTTTGGAAAGGCAAATCAGGGCAGGACTTACATACTTAACGGTAAGGTCCTTTGGAGTGTTGCTGAACAAAGAGGTGTGCAGGTTCATGGTTCCTTGGAAGTGGAGTCACAGTTAGCGTAGTGAAGAAGGCATGTGATACACTTGCATTTAATGGTCAATGCATTGAGTACAGGAGTTGGGAGGTCGTGTTGAAGCTATACAGGACATTGGTTAGATCACTTTTGCAACACTGTGTTCAATTCTGGTCTCCCTCCTATAGGAAAGATGCTGTGAAACTCGAAAGGGTTCAGAAAAGATTTACAAGGATGTTGTCAGGGTTGGAGGGTTTGAGCTATCTGGAAAGGCTAAATAGGCTAGGGGTTATTTTCACTGAAGCATTGGAGGCTAAGGGGTGACATTGTAGAATTTTGTAAAATCATGAGCAACATGTATAGGGTGAATAGTCAACGTCTTTTCCTCAAGGTAGGGGACTCCAAAACTAGAGGACATAGGTTTAAGGTGAAGGGGGAAAGATATAAAAGGGCAAGTGTTTGCACAGAGGGTTGTGAGTTTATGGAATGAGCTGTTGGATGGGTTTCTGAATGGGAAGAATTTAGAGGGATATGGGTCAAATGCTGCACATGGGACTTGATTAATTTCAGACCTCTGGTCAACATGGACAAGTTGGACTGAAGGGTCTGTTTACATGCTGTACATCTCTATGACTCTCTGATCTAGTACAG
Organism: Chiloscyllium plagiosum; assembly: GCF_037043375.1. Taxonomy (NCBI): domain Eukaryota; kingdom Metazoa; phylum Chordata; class Chondrichthyes; order Orectolobiformes; family Hemiscylliidae; genus Chiloscyllium; species Chiloscyllium plagiosum. The sequence goes on along the minus strand of NW_028270164.1, from coordinate 50,931,069 downwards.
AAAGTAGCACAGTGTTGGTCTGAGGCAGCAGAAGAGCTTTTGTGGGATTACTTGAAATGGGTGGACTGGTCCATCTTCTAGAATTCAGCAGCCAACTTAAACAAGTATGTCATCACAATCACAGACTGCATTAGCAAATGTGTAGAGGACTGCATGCCAAAGAGGGAATCCATATGTTCGCCAACCGCATGAATGAGCCAGGAAATCGACTGAAGACCATGTGTGCAGCATTCCCATCAGACAATACAGACCTTTACAAGAAATCCAGATACAGCTTCCACAAAGGCCATTAGAGATATCAAGAGGCAATACCAGACGAAGTTCGAGATCCAAATGAACCACACAGTCACCCACCATCTTTGGCAAGGCCTACACGAATTAATGGGCTACAAAATGAAGCAGAATAGAATTGCGAACAAAAATACATCCCTCCCTGATGTGCTCAATGGTTTCTACCCTCAATATGAGCAGAAGGTCAGTAAAACAATGTTACCTGCTCCACAGGTCCATACCACCTGTTCCCTCAGTCACTGCTGCTGACGTCAGATCAGCCTTCTTGAGACTGAACCCATGGAAAGCAACTGGCCCAGATAGAGTCCCCAGCCATGCACTCAGATGTTATGCAAACTAGCTGATGGGGGTATTTGTAATGTCTTTAACTTCTCCTTGCTACAATCTGCCCCTATCTACATCAGTGGAGCTGGTGGAGAATGTCAACAGCATCAAGTTCCTAGGAGTGACAATCACCAACAATCTGTCCTGGACCACACATATTGCTGTAGTGGTCAAAACACCTCTCCTTCGTCAGGATGCTAAGGAAATTTGGCATGTCTGTAAGGATGCTCACCAATTTTCATAGATGCACCAAAGAAAGCATTCTATCTGGATGGTACAGCAACTGTTCTGCCCCAGGGCTATAAGAAACTACATAAAGTTGTGAACAAGCCAAGACCATCATGCAGACTATCACCCAAGTCAATCTTCCATCTATTGACTCCATCTCAACTTCTTGTTGCCACGGAAAGGCAGTCAACATTATCAAAAGCTGCTCTCACTCTGGTTATAATCCCTTCCAGACTCTTCCATCAGGTATGGGATACAAGAGTTTAAACACATGTCCCAACAGGTCCAAGAACAACTTCTTCCCTGCTGTTATTAGATTTCTGAATGGACCTCTTGAATTTCAAATCTAATGCTGAACTTGATTTTCATTACAGCTGTAACGTTTGCATTCCTCGCTCAGTTCACTCACCCTATGGTCTTTGTATGTTATGATCTGCTGTATGCAAAATAGGACTTTTCGCTGTACTTCGGTACACGTGACAATAATACATTTAATCTAATGCTTTTTTTCAATAAATGTAAATCCTATGCTTTCTCCCACTGGCAGTCAAGTATTATTCTTAGTGTACAAATAATAATAGAAGTGGGCGGCACGGTGGCACAGTGGTTAGCACTGCTGCCTTACAGCGCCAGTGACCCGGGTTCAATTCCCGACTCAGGCGACTCTGTGTGGAGTTTGCACGTTCTCCCCGTGTCTGCGTGGGTTTCCTCCGGGTGCTCCGGTTTCCTCCCACAGTCACAAAGATGTGCAGGTCAGGTGAATTGGCCATGCTAAATTGCCCGTAGTGTTAAGTAAGGGGTAAATATAGGGGTATGGGTGGGTTGCGCTTCGGCGGGTCGGTGTGGACTTGTTGGGCCGAAGGGCCTGTTTCCACACTGTAATGTAATCTAATCTAATGTAATCTAATCTAAAATGAACAATTATTGTTGACTTAATTGTCATAGTTTTCAGTTAAATGACTAACCTCTTTTTCCATGCAGAGCATCTTCTGTGGTTTGAGTAGAATAGGGTCTATAAAATCTAAACATAAAGACATTTACTTAAATAGGTAAAATTAATTAAAGATTTAGCAGTCTTTGAAAATAGTTCTTCACATTTATGTATTTTTGCTAACAAGTCCTAGAAGAACATTGTTGTGGAACTTCTCAACATGTTTCAATTTGAGTAAACAAGTTTCAATTAACCACTACAAAATTTAGCACTGAACACTCAGTTCAAAATAAATCAGACCATAAGCTTGCTGTTTATTTACTTTCATTTTTCTTTGCATATTTTAGTTTAATCATGTTTTACCTTCAGACATCAGCACAAGATGCGATTTTTATTACAGTACTGTGTTTCTTTTCTTATCATTCTGTGATCCTGGAAAACTGACTCTTTTGACATTCAATTATTTTTAACTCTACTCTATCACGGATCTTCCTTTCGCTGAAAACTTATTATATTTGAAAGATCACAGGCTTGGAATGTTATTTTTGTTTCTCCGAATATACAGTGTTACAATTTACGAAATGTTTCCAGCATTTTGCTGAGAAAACTGACTACACCACAAACTGCATGGAATAACTAGCGCTGATTGTAGAAGATTCTACCGAAATATTTTTTCAACTGAACAACATGCAATGCATAATTTGATTTTAAAGCCACTACATTTCAAATTCTTTAAGTCCCTGTGTATGAATTCATCTCATACTTTTCTACTCTGATGTCACTCCTCCAAGCCAATATCGCTATCTGAACGTTGTTGCTCTTGTTGAAGAATTTTGCATATTTGTTTCTTCAGTCAACCAGTAGGCTAAGAACTTTTGACTGCTTATTAAACCTCTCAGCCTCAGTCTTTAACTTTAAATGTTATAAATGCATCCTTATACAGCCTCAGCAATATCCCTGCTTCTGTAGTCCTTCAAAATGAATGCTAACATTACATTTGCCTTCCTATTGCCAACTAAACCTGCATATTAACCTTAAAAAAAATCTTGGATTAGAATAACAAAGTCACAGGCGTAGTTATAATTTCACATTTATCCATATTACACTGCATCTGCTGTGCATGTGTCCACTCTCTCAGCCTGCCTGAATCAAGTTGCAACATCCCTGCAACCTCTTCCTAGCTCACCCTTCCACCCAGCTTTGTGATATCAGCAAATTGAGATATTACATTTAGTACCCTCATCGAAATCATTAACTATATCGTGAATAGCTGAGACCCTCTGCTACCCCAAAGTTAATACCTGACATTCAGGAAAAGACCCATTTATTCCTACTCTCTGCTTCCCGTCTGCTAATAAATTTTTTATCCATCCCAATATACTACTCCTAATTCATCTTTTTAATTTTACACTTTAAACTTAGAATCCTTAAATTACAGAAAAAGGCCATTCAGCCCATCAAGTCTGCACTGACCCTTCAAAAGGTATTCCACCTGCACCCTATCTTATCCCCATAACTCAATATTTTCCATGGCTAATCTACCAAGACTGCACATACATAAATTGCTACAGGGCAATTTAGCATAACCAAGCCACCCACCCTGCACAATTTTAGACTGTGGGAGGAAACTGGAGTCTCTGGCAGAAACTCATGCAGACACAGGAAGAACATGCAAATTCCACAAGACAGTCAACAAATGCTAGAATAGAATGGAATAGAATAGTCCCTGGCACTGTAAGAGAGCAGTGCTAATCACTGTGCCACCTGCCATCAGTCTTATGGGGAATGTTGTGAAAAACGTCTCAAAGTCCAAATAAATCACACCAACTGGCTCCCTTGATCAACTCAACTAGTTACATCCTCGAAGAATTCCAGTAGATTTATCAAGAATTATTTCTCTTTTTATGCTTATTATGCCTGATTCTACCACTGTTTTCTAAGTGCTCTGTTCTAAAATCCTTGGGAATGGACTCTCGCATCTTCCCCACTGCCAACATGAGACTCAATGGTCTATAATTCCCAGTAGTCTCTTTACATCCCTTTTTAAAGTCAGAAGTTACACGATGAAACAGCAGCACTCCGAAAACTTGCGATTTCAAATAAACCTGTTGGACTAAAATCTGGTGTTGTGAACCAGAAATGATGGGGAACACAATGTTTAGTAACAGGAGAAACTGAAGCAAATCTGTATCAGTAAGAACATAAGAACTAGGAATAGGAGTAGGCCGTCCGGCCCTTCAAGCCTGCTCTGCCATTCAATAAGATCATGGCTGATCTTTTCATGGACTCAGCTCCACTTACCCACACTCTCACCGTGTCCTTTAATTCCTTTATTGCTCAAAAGGAACCTACCTTAGCTTTAAAAACATTTACTAAAGTAACGTTAATTACTCCACTGGCAAGGAATTCCACAGACTAACAACCCTCTGAGTGAAGAAGTTCCTTCTCAATTCAGTCCTAAGTCTGCTCCCTCTAATCTTGAGACAATGCCCTCTTGTCCTAGTTTCACCTGCCAGTGGAAACATCTTCAATCTTATCTATTCCCTTAATAATTTTATACGTTTCTGTAAGATTCCCCCCGTTCTTCTAAATTCCAATGAATATAATCCCAGTCGACTCAATCTCTCCTCAAAAGCCAACACCCTCAACTCCAGAATCAACCTAGTGAACCTCTTCTGCACCCCTTCCAGTGCCAGTATATCCCTTCTCAAGTAAGGAGGCCAAAACTGCACACAGTACTCCAGGTATGGCCTCACCAGCATCTTGTACAGCTGCAACATAACCCCTCTGCTTTTAAACTCAAGCCCTTTAGCAATAAAGGACAAAATTCCATTTGCCTTTCTCATTACTTGTTGTATCTGCAAACCAACCTTCTGTGATTCATGCACAAGGACACCCAGGTCCCTCTGCATAGCAGCATGCTAAAACGTTTTGCCATTCAATTAATTGTCCTTTTTTACTCTTACACCTACCAAAATGTATGACTCCACATTTATTTACATTGAATGAGTGGGCAAAGGTCTAGCAGTTGGAATGCAATGTATTTATGTCCCTCTGCAAAGTTTCACAGTCCTCTGCACACTTTGCTCTGCCACTCATCTTAGTGTCATCTGCAAACTGTGACACCCTACACATGGACCCCAACGCCAAATTATCTATATAAATTGTAAATAGTTCCAATCGCAACACCAATCCCTGAGACACACCACTAGTCACTGATTGCCAGCCAGAATAGCACTCATTTATCCCCACTCTTTGCTTCCTGTTAGTCAACCAATCCTCTATCCATGCTAATACTTTACCCCTAACAATGCATCCTTATCTTATGCAGCTGCCTCTTATGCAGCACCTTGTTGCAGGTCTTTTTAAATTCTAGGTACGCCACATCCACTGGGTCGTCCTTGCTCGTAATGTCTTCATTGAATTCCAAAAGATTTGTGAAGCATGACCTGCCCTCATGAACCCATGCTGCATCTGTCCAACGGGACAATTTCTATTGTGATGTCTAGCTATTTCTTCCTTGATAATAGACTCAAGCATCTTCCCCACTACAGAGGTTAAGCTAACCAGTCTGTACTTCCCCATCTTTTGTCTACCTCCCTTTTTAAACAGTGGCATCGCATTTGCTGTTTTCCAATCTGCTGCAACTGCCCCAGAGTCCAGCAAATCTTGGACAATTACTGCCAGTGCACCTGCTATTTCTCCCACCATCTCTTTTAGTATCCTGGGATACGTTCTAATAGGGCTAAAAGACTTATCAATCCTTACCTCCATTAGCTTGCTCAATACTACCTCTTCCGTAATAATGAATTTTTCCAGGTCCTCATCTATCTTTGTCTCTTTGTCAATTACTGGCAAGTTATTAGCGTCCTTCACTGCGAAGACCATTACAAAATACCAGTTCAATGCCTCAGCCATTTCATCACATCCTATAACTAAATTCCCCTTCTCATCCTCAAAAGGGCAAACATTTACTTTAGCCACTCCTTTTCCTTTTATATATTTCTAGAAACATTTGTTATCTGCTTTTATATTCTGTGCTAGTTTTTTCTCATGTTCTATCTTACTTTTCTTTATAGCTCTTTCTGTAACTTTTAAAGTTTTCCCAATCTTCTAGTTTCATGCTATTTTTAGTCACTTTTTATGCCTTCTCTTTCAATTTGATAGCCTCCCTTATTTTCTTAGACACCCATGGTGGATTACCCCTTTTCTTACAGCCCTATGTTTTCACTGGAATATACATTTGCTGAGCACTTTGAAAAATTGCTGTGAAAGTCCTCCACTGCTCGTCAACTGTCCCACCATAAAATCTTTGTTTCCAGTCTACTTTAGCCAAAACCTCCCTCATTCTTTCATAGTCCCCCTTGTTCAAACATAGGACCCTGGTATTGGATTTTATCTCACACTCAGTAGAAAAGGTTTTGGAGAAATTGATGGGATTGATAAATCCTCAGGGCCTGATAATCTACATCCCAGAGTCCTTAAGAAAGTGGCTGTAGAAATAGTAGATGTATTGGTGTTGATTTTTAAAGAATCTTTAATCTTTGGAACAGTTCCTACAGATTGGAGAGTAGCGAATTTAATCCCACTGTTTAAAAAGGGATGATGTGGAGCTGCCGGTATCGGACTGCGGTCGAAAAGTCAGAGGTTACATGGTACCCGATCTGAAAGCTTGTGATTTTAAATAAACCTGTTAGACTATAACCTGGTTTGTGCAACTGATGACTTTTTCATCCTAGACCTCTGGATCAATGCCTCTGAAACATCAAGGATGTTGCTGGCTGCTTTCAAGTGTGACTTGAGGCGACTTCAGTGGTTGCAATTTGTTTCCTGGGTCTGGTAGACTTGCGTTGATCATATACTGAATATGAGACACAGTAGCATTACCTGTAATATTTTTTGTACGGAATACACCAATTAGATAAGCAGGAAGTAACTGCAGGTCTATAGAGAAAGGGTAGAAGATTGGGACTAATTTAACTGCTCTTGTAGAGAGTCCACACAGATGTGATGAGCTGAACAGCCTTTTTATGTTTCTACTACTATAATATACTAGCTATACACATCAGTTCTTAGTATATTTCCTTTTCATCTGATTGCATTGCCACCACAGAACTTAGCTTACACAGTGACAAGGATCCATCTAGACCAAACTGAAACACAACGCAAAAAGCTGGCAAAGCACTTTTCTCCAGCTGCACAGCCTCTGAAAGCAGAAGTCATGCAATTAGTGGTGAGGGATCATGGGCAGTTTGTGAGATTATCTGTCAAAAGACTTTGGTCAATCAACGATATCAATCTTTGTGTTTCGAGCAAAATTCTGATCAACTTTCTCCAGAGGAATCTCAAGGTTTTCTGGCTTCTGAACACCTTTATGTTAAGTCAAAAGTTCAAACAGCAATGCTTGTAAGCACACACAAGCATAATCAAATAAACAGAGGGTAGAAAACTTCTACTGCAGCTTAAACTGTAACCAAACCTTTAATACATCTAAAACAGAGACAGTTATAACACAGAGAAATTTTGCTAAAGTTGTCCAGGGCATTGTGTACAGATTATAGCCACAGGCCAGCAGCTCTCCATCATTGGCAGTAACATCAGGAATTTCTGGAGAAAGGTAATTGATGGTGGCATTGGAGTCACAGAAAGGAAGTCATCAGTGAGGGAGATGTTGGGGATGGGGTGAGAGGTGGAGGTGGGAAAAGGAGTAAAGGATGTGGCAGTGACTTGTAGTGAGAATTTGTTTTACTGAGACCAAGTCCCTCAATCAAGCATGGAATATCTTTGGATGAGCGAACTCTTACTAGGCCACAAGTAATCTCAAGCAGTGTTGATAAGACTCAACCAACGTTTACTTCTTTGTCTCCCTATTTGCTTAGTCAGACTGATTGAGGACTGACATCCTCAACTGGAGTCTGGCAGGGAGGCTGCACACACTCCGTTACTAGACGCAGGGCAAGGCATGGAGACAGCGTGGTCCCTACTCTGCTCACTCTAGCCCTATCAATCGCTCCCTTTACAGATGACACTGAATTAAGTGAAGAACAGTCAATACTGAGGAGAACTACAATGTCAGAAGTATATTAATAAGTATTAAAAATGTAAATTCAGTTTAGTGTGAAGAATAAGGAGGTCATTTATTATTATTGAGGTATGAGTCTTGATAGGGTAGAGGATCAAAAGAATGTTGGAGTCCAAATACACAAATCACTAGAAATCATGCGCAAGTTGGCAAAGCAATAAAAATGGAAAACCACATATAAGCACTATGTTTATTTTGAGAAAATCTGAGAACTAGGAGAGAAGATACTCAACATCTTTCAAACATGGCGAGAGTACGCTTAGTATACGGCTTGCAATTCTGGTCATCATATTACTTATGGAATTCATTGCCACAAAGCGCAGTAGAGGCCGGGACGTTAAATATCTTCAAGGCAGAGATTGATAAATTCTTAATCTCGCACGAAATCAAGGAATACAGGGAGAGTGCGGGTAAGTGGCGTTGAAATGCCCATCAGCCATGATTGAATGGCGGAGTGGACTCGGTGAGCCGAGTGGCCTTACTTCCACTCCTATTTCTTGAGGTCTTGTGATCTTATTACAATAAGGATATACAGGTAGTTCTGGGATAACGTGTATGCTGGGAGCTCGATTTGGCTATAACATAACTGAAGAATTAGGAAAAAGTAGTTTGGAGAACGCTTACCTCTGTTGGCAATAGCTCGATTCCAGCAGCGATTGGTTCGCGCGCTTTATTCTGCGCATATGCCAATGTGCACGCCGAAATCTCTGGACCATTCTGCGCATGCACCAGTGTACTTACTGTTCTGCGCATGTGCCAGTGCCTTCGAATACGCAGTGTCAGTCCCAGTTTTTGTGCCGTTCTGCGCATGCATCGAAGTCTATGTGCTATCCTGCACATGCAGTCCTATGATGTCAGGGCTGATGTCTCTGTGCCATTCTGTGCATGCATGATGCGAGCTCCAGTCTTCATGCCATTCTGCCCATGCATTTTCTGTGAGTGGTATACTGTGCAGAGAGCAGTGTTCTGACATTTTTTAAATGTATTGTGTTAAATTTACTTTTATTTTGTAAACAAATTTGGTTTCAAGTTTCATTCAGGCTGTGCTAAACTTTGCGATAGATCTTTGGGCGATTTTTGAACAATCCTTAGGGATATTTTTTGCTGGTCTGGCCCTAACCCTACTTTTCCCATAGGGCCCAATATTTCTATTAAGTGACTTTCTATTACGCGAGGTTTTGCTGGAATGCAACTATGGCGTTATAGGAGAACTACTTGTAGAACCATTGAGATATTGCCAGTATGATTTACAAGAATGATACCAGATGAACATGGATATAAATGTCAGGAAAGGATTTAAAGACTGAGTCTCTTTTTCCTGAAAAAACAAGGTTAAAGGTTGACAAATAGCAATATTTAAAATTATGCAAAGTTTTGGTAGAGTGGATTCATGAAGAATTTTTCCACTTCTGGGGCACAGCATAGCTAGAGGCCATCAATATTTGACAAGAAATCCAATAGGAAATTGTGAAGAAACATATTTATCCAAAGAGTGATGAAAATGTGGTTGAAGCAAATAGCATTGATACCATTTAAGGTAAAGACTGTAGATAGACTATGTAATCCTGTGAAATCAAAAATGTAATTAAAATTAAAGACTGAAAATTATGCTAATGTAAACTTTAAAATGATTTACGAAGTATTAATTTCACCTTGATTTCCAGTTTTAGATAACTTGGGTGTGCTTGTCATCAAGAAAGGTACACCTATATCATCATGAAGGCAGCCATTAGAATTCTGAAATAGTAAAATAAAAGTATTAACATTAAAAGCATCTATTCCAATCCTGAACTGAATTTCTAACACATCAAGCACATTTTCATAATAGCAATATTTTAGTCATATTTTATGCATAAGGTAATATCATCATATTTTCAAATCTTTGGCCCAGATGTTCTTGACAGCACCAAAGCAATGGCTTATCCATCACTGACATTCTTTAAATCATTAAAAATATATTATTACCTTTCTGGTAGGCTGCAGCAGGAAGTTGTCCTCCATGCTACAACATGAATTCAAGTATTGAGGCTATGTGGCAAGTTGTAATTCAAGCAAAGCCACACCCCACTTTGACTTCAAGGTTGAAGATGAACCCTCTGACATTTGTCTTCAGCTAAATTAGAGATTAATATTTTTGAGTGTTTTTAATCTCATCTTTAATCTACTTTTAATTTTGATCTCAATTCTCACCTCAACTCTATTCCAATACGAGACCCATCATGTATAAATTAGTGTAAAATTTGGGTATGTCTATGGTGAAATAGACTAATTTTACATACTGAAAGTTCCTTGCAGGATCACTTGCACCAGCTTTCATGGAGGAAAAGATAGGCACACCACACCTTGATACAAGATGGTGGCAGAGTAGGATGCTTCAGACAGAGCTCATCGATTCTGTCCATTTCCTTTTCTTTTATTCTCTCTTCTGTTTTGTGTTTTTTCTCCCCTTCTCCTCTCTTCTTTCAACAAGAGGCAATGCCATATTGGATTTGGTGCTGGGGAATGAACCCAGCAAGGTGTTAGATTTGGAGGTAGGTGAGCATTTTGGTGATTGTGACCACAATTTGGTTATGTTTATAATAGCAGTGGGCAGGGATAGGTATATATTGTGGGGAAAGAGGTATAACTGGGGGAAAGGCAATAATGATGCGATTAGGCAGGATTTGGGATGCATAGGATGGGGAAGGACACTGCAGGAGATGGACACACTTGACATGTGGAGCTTATTCAAGGAACAGCTACTGTGGGTCCTTGATAAGTGTATACCTATCAGGCAGGGAGGTAGTTGTCGAGAGAGGGAGCCATGGTTTACTAAAGAAGTTGAAGCTCTTGTCAAGACGAAGAAGAAGGCTTATGTGAGAATGAGGCGTGAAGGCTCAGTTAGAGGGCTTGAGAGTTATAAGTTAGCCAGAAAAAATCTAAAGACTGGGCTAAGAAGAGCTAGGAGGGGACATGAAAAGTTGTTGGATCATAGGATCAAGGAAAATCCTAAGGCCTCTTATCGGTATATCAGAAATAAAAGAATAACTGGAGTAAGATTAGAGCCAATCAAGGATAGTCTTGGAAAGTTGTGTGTGGAATCTGAGGACATGGGGAAGCGCATAATGAATACTTTTTGTCAGTATCCACAATAGAAAAGGGAAATGTTAGTGAGAATACGGAGATACAGGCTACAAGATTAGATGGGATTGCGATTGACAAAGAGGAGGTTTTAGCAATTTTGGAAGATCTGAAAATAGATAAGACCCCTGGGCCGGATGGGATTTATCCTCGGATTCTCTGGGAAGCCAGGGAGGAGATTGCAGAGCCTTTGGCTTTGATCTTTATGTCATCATTGTCGACAGGAGAAGTGCCTTAAGACTGGAGGATAGCAAATGTTGTTCCCTTGTTTAAGAACGAGAGTCGAGACAACCCTTATTTCAGTTGTGGGTCAAGTGTTGGAAAAGGTCATAAGAGATAGGATTTATGATCATTTGGAAAGGAATAATTTGATTAGAGATAGTCAACATGGTTTCGTGAAGTCGTGCCTAACCTTGAGTTCGAGAAGGTGACAAAACAAGTGGATGAAAGTAAAGTGGTTGATGTGGTGTATAAAGACTTCAGTAAGTCATTTGATAAAGATCCACACGGTAGGCTATTGCACAAAATACGAAGTTTTGGGATTGAAGGTGATTTAGCAAATTGGATCAGAAATTGGCGAGTTGAAAGAAGAGGGTGGTGGTTGATGGGAAATCTTCATCCTGGAGCTCAGTTACCAGTGGTGTGCCGCAGGATCTGTTTTGAGGCCACTGCTGTTTGTCAATTTTATAAATGATCTAGATTTGGGCATAGAAGGATGAGTTAGTAAATTTGCGGATGACACAAAGGTATGCAGAGTTGTGGATAGTGCCAAAGGGTGTTGTGGGTTACAGGGGAACATAGAAAAGATGCAGAGCTAGGCTGAGAAGCGGCAAATGGAGTTTAATGTGGAAAAGTGTAAGGTAGTTCACTTCAGAAGAAATGCAGAATACTGGGCTAAAGGTAAAATCTTTGGCAGTCCAAATGAACAGAGAGATCTCAGTGTCCAGGTGCATAAATACCTGAAAGTTGCCACCCAAGTTAGTAGGGTTGTTAAGAAGGCATATGGTGTGTTGGTGTTTATTGGTAGAAGGATTGAGTTTTGGACTCACGAGGTTATGCTTCAGCTATACAAGACATTGGTAAGACCACACCTGGAGTATTGCTTACAGTTCTGGTCACCGCATTATAGGAAGGATGTAGAAACTTTGGAAAGGGTTCAGAGGGGATTTACTATGCTGTTGCCTGGTATGGAAGGAAGGTCTTATAAGGAAAGGCTGAGGGAACTGAGGCTGTTTTCATTGGAGAGAAGAAGGTTGAGAAGTGACTTAATCGAAACGTACAAGATAATCAGAGGGTTAGATAGGGTGGACAGATGGTGAAGGCTAACACGAGGGGACATAGCTTTAAATTGAGGGGTGATAGATTTAGGGCAGGTATCGGGGTAATTTCTCTATACAGACAGTAGCAGGGTGTGGAATGGCCTGCCTGCAATAGTAGCAGACTTGCCGATGTAAAGGGCATTTAAATGGGCATTGGACATACATATGGATAATAATGGAATGATGCCGGTTAGATGGGCATCAAATTAACTTCACAGGCCAGCGCAACATTGAGGATCGAAGAGCCTGTACTGCGCTGTAACATTCTATGTTCTATGTTTCTTCTCCCGGCCACTGACTCCCTGTTTCCAGACACAGTGTATGTCTGACAAGGCAGCCTCCTGGCTTAGCGGGGCAACCTCCCTGCCTGGCATGGTGACCTCCCAGCCTGGTGTGACAGCATCCATTGCCTGGTGGGATGACATCCTGGCATAGTGTGGTAGCTTCCCAGCCCAATGTGGCGGACTCTTAGCCCTGCATGGCAAGTTCATGGCACCCCAGCATGTCAGTCTCTGTGCCTGGCATGGTGAACGTCGCCAATTTGTTTCAGGCATTTGGAGGGTTTGTCACCATGAGGCCCAATGAGTTCTCTCACTATATCTTATGTTCACTCATTATTCTGCCTCTGTAGTATCTCTTACATCTTTTTTCTACCCTATCTTATCAAGCACTCTTTACAGACCAAATCACCATGCGCCAAAACACTAGCAACCCTTGCTCCTATCCCAACTTTAAAATGCTGCAGTATACCTGGTCGAGCATTGGCATTTCAAAGGTGCCCTGACCAGTCAAATACAGAGTCAGAACACGGTAGATATGGAGAGGGTGGCACTGTGATTCTCCAGTGAGAGGTCTTGGTGAATGAAGTGGTGCAGATGAGGACAGTCCTCTTCCCATAGGACGAGCAGAGGCGACTATGCCGCCAGACCCTGACAGCTTGGTCTGATATCACTGCCCAGATGACCACTGTCATCTTAAGAGTGTAGAGGAATAGCTAGCATTCTCACAAAACAGGTCAATGACATTTTCCACTCAGACAGGACAGAAAATGACTGCCTGAAACAGGGCAGAAAAAATCCATGCAGGTGAAAATGTGCCCACGTTCTACAAGGAAAGAATTTTGGAATTCGTAAGAAAAGAGTAAGGTCACTCCTGCAAGGACATGGAAATATCCATGTACCACCAAATATGTAACTACTTTTCTTCACTCCACTGCAAGTCTCTCATGAATTCTTCTTTCAATCTCAATCATTGCATGCCATTTATCTTTTATCTTGCAGGTTCTGCAAACATCCCAATGTCTGCAGAGAAATGTCCATCTCCACTAAAAGCTGCATCCTCAGCCTCTGAGGACAAGAAATGATGATACCTTGATGGGAACCATCATGACAGAATATCAGTATACACAGTCTGGTGAGTATTTTACTGTGACAATTCCAGAGCCGTCCAAAGAAACAAATGGCCCAGGCTGCCTGCACTCAGAGGACTATGGAAACCAGCCACCTGCTCAGGCTGAGGTAGTAGATGAGTTTCAGAACTCAGAGAGCTCATACAAATGTGTAGGAAGGAGCAATAGTGATAAACAACTATTTGGTATGCAATAACCGACCTTGCCAAAAAACTGGACTAGTGCAGCAAGGTTGTCAGCTGTCATTGGGAGCCAACCCCAACATCCTCAGGGGCTGCTGGAGAGTGCTCAGTTCTGCTAAGGGAGTATGAACAACTAGGAGCTAAATAAAAAGCAGAACCAAAAAGACAATAATCTCTGGATTACTACCTGAGCCTCGAGCTACTTGGCACAGCAAGATTAATCAGGTAATCACCCTACCCATTAGTCCCCCAAGACTGAAGGCATAGCAACAGTGGGATGTCTCATAAGAGACAGGGGAAACCCAGCCAGAGGAACCAACATTGACAGACTTCATGTCTCAGGTCTCGTAGATTGTAAACCTGGCCGGCCGTCCAACCATATCTCGCCAGTGTCCTTCTGGTTTTCGGAAGTTCAAGCTGAGGAGGGTCAGCTTGCTTCTAGCAAAAAGATCCTTGGCATGACAGTTAAAAATCACACAACACTAGGTTATAGTCATAGAGTTATTGAGATGTACAGCAGGGAAACAGACCTTTCAGTCGAACCCATCCATGCCGACCAGATATCCCAAGCCAATCTAGTCCTACCTGCCAGCACCCAGCCCATATACTTCCAAACCCTTCCTATTCATATGCCCATCCAAATGCCTCTTAAATGTTGCAATTGTACCAGCCTCCACCAGTTCTTCTGGCAGCTCATTTCACACACGTACCACCCTCTGCGTGAAAAGGTTGCCCCTTAGGTCTCTTTTATATCTTTCCCCTCTCACCCTAAACCTATGCCCTCTAGTCCTGGACTCCCCGACACCAGGGAAAAGACTTTGTCTATTTATCCTATCCACGTCCGACATGATTTTGAAACCTCTATAAGGTCATCCCTCAACCTCTGACACTCCAGGGAAAACAGCCCCAGCCTGTTCAGCCCTCCCTATCGCTCAAATCCTCCACCCCTGACAACATCCTTGTGAATCTTTTCCGAACCCTTTCAAGTTTCACAACATCTTTCCGATAGGAAGGAGACCAGAACTGCACCCAATAATCCAACAGTGGCCTAACCAATGTCCTGTATAGCCCCAACTTGACCTCCCAACTCCTGTACTCAATACTCTGACCAATAAAAGAAAGCATACCAAATGCCTTCTTCACTAGCCTATCTATCTGCGACTCCACTTTCAAGGAGCTATGAACCTGCACTCCAAGGTCTCTTTGTTCAGCAACACCCTCTAGGACCTTACCGTTAAGTGTATAAGTCCTGCAAAGATTTGCTTTCCCAAAATGCAGCACCTCACATTTATCTGAATTAATCCATCTGCCACTTCTCAGCCCATTGGCCCATCTGGTCAAGATCCTGTTGTAATCTGAGGTAATCTTCTTCGCTGTCCACTACACCTCCAATTTTGGTGTCATTTGCAAAGTTACTATCTGTACCTCTTATGCTCGCATCCAAACCATTTATGTAGTTGACAAAAAGTAGATGGCCCAGCATTGATCCTTGTGGCACTCCACTGGTCACAGGCCTCCAAGTCTAAAAACAACCCTCCACCAACGCCCCATATCTTCTACCTTTGAGCCAGTTCTCTATCCAAATGGCTGGTTCTCCGTGTATTCCGTGAGATCTAACCTTGCTAACCAGTCTCCCATGGGGAAACTTGTCGAACGCCTTACTGAAGTCCATATAGATCGCATCTACCGCTCTGCCCTCATCAATCCTCTTTGTTACTTCTTCAAAAAACTCAATCAAGTTTGTGAGACATGATTTCCCAAGCACAAATGTTGACTATCCCTTATCAGTCCTTGCCTTTCCAAATACATGGACATACTGTCCCTCAGGATTCCCTTCAACTTGCCCACCACTGACATAAGGCTCACTGGTCTATGGTTCCCTGGTTTGTCCTTACCACCCTTCTTAAACAGTGGCACCACGTTAGCCAACCTCCAGTCTTCTGGCATCTCACCTGTGACTATCGATGATACAAATATCTCAGTAAGAGGCCCAGCAATCACTTCTCTAGCTTCCCAGAGTTCTAGGGTACACCTGATCTGGTCCTGGGGATTTATCCACCTTTACGCATTTCAAGGCATCCAGTACTTCCTCCTCTGTAATATGGACATTTTGCAAGGTGTCACCATATATTTCCCTACAGTCTATATCTTCCATATCCTTTTCCACAGTAAATACTAATGCAAAATACTTGTTTAGTATCTCCCCCATTTTCTGCGGCTCCACACAAAGGTGATCTTGGAGGGGCCCTATTCTCTCCCTAGTTACCCTTTTGTCCTTAATGTATTTGTAAAAACCCTTTGGATTCTCCTTAATTCTATTTGCCAAAGCTATCTCATGTCCCCTTTTTGCCCTCCTGATTTCCCTCTTAAGTATACCCCTACTTCCTTTATACTCTTCTAAGGATTCACTATCTATCCTGTTTATCCCTTACATATGCTTCCTTCTTTTTCTTAACCAAACCCTCAATTTCTTTAGTCATCCAGCATTCCCTATACCTATCAGCCTTTCTTTTCACCCTAACAGGAATATACTTTCTCTGGATTCTCATTATCACATTTCTGAAGGCTTCCCATTTTCCAGCCATCTGTCTCCAATCAGCTTTTGAAAGTTCTTGCCTAATACTATCAAAACTGGCCTTTCTCCAATTTAGAACTTCAACTTTAAGATCTGGTCTATCCTTTTCCATCACTATTTTAAATAGTCCAACAGGTTTATTTGGAAGCACTAGCTTTCAGAGCGCTGCTCCTTCAAGGATATATATCCTATTGAAAAGATAGGCAGGTAGGCAGAGGGGGTCGGGTTGCTTATTAGTAAGAAATGAAATTAAATCAATAGGAAGAAACAAACATAGAACACAGAATAGCACAGTATGGGCCCTTGAGTCCTTGATGTTGTGCTGACCTTTTATCTTACTCTGAGATCAAACTAACCTACATCCCCTTCATTTTACTATCATCAATGTGCCTATGCAAGACTCGCTTAAATGTTCCCATGTATCTGACTCTACTACCACTGCTAGCAAGGGTCAGATGGTGTAGAATCTGTGTGGGCAGAATTGAGGAACCACAAAGATAAAATAAAACTATAATTGGAGTTATGTACAGGCTTCCAAATAGTAATCAGGAGCTGGGGCACAAGATACATCAGGAGATAGAAAAGGTGTGTAAGACAGGCAAAGGTAAAGTGATCATAGGTGATTTCAATATGCAGGTGGACTGGGGAAAAAAGGGTTGGTAGTGGATTGCAAGAAAAGTAATTTGTGGAATATCTATTAGATGGCGTTTTAGAACAACTTGTGGTGGAGCCCACTAGGCACTACTGGATTAAGTGTCGTGCAATGAGGCAGACTTGATAAGCAAATTTAAGGCTGAAGGAACCCTTGGGAGGCAGTGATCATAATATGACTGAATTTACTCTGCAATTTGAGAGGAAGAAGATAGAACCAGAGGTAACAGTATTACAGCTGAATAAAAGCAACTACAAAAGCATTAGAGAGGAGCTAAGTAGAACTGACTGGTGGAGGAGTCTAGCAGGAATGAGAGTGATTAGGTTAGATTACTTACAGTGTGGAAACGGGCCCTTCGGCCCAACACGTCCACACCGACCCTCCGAACAGCAACCCATCCAGACCCATTCCCCTACACCTAATACTACAGGCAATTTAACATGACCAATTCACCTAACCTGCACATTTGCTAACCACTGTGCCACCGTAACACCCAACAGCAATGGCAAGAGTTTCTGCGAGCAATTCAGGAGACAGAGCAGAGATTCATCCTGAGGAAAACAAACCATGGTACAGGGAGGATGAGGCAACCGTGGCTGATTAGGGAAGTCAGGGATAGCAAAAATCAAGAGGAAGTAGACGGGCAGCACGGTGGCTCAGTGGTTAGCACTGCTGCCTCACAGCACCAGGGTCCCAGGTTCAATTCCAGCCTCGGGCGACTGTCTGTGTGGAGTTTGCACATTCTCCCCGTGTCTACATGGGTTGCCTCCAGGTGCTCCGGTTTCCACCCACAGTCCAAAGATGTGCAAGCCAGGTGCATTAGGTGGGTTACTCTTCGGAGGGTCAGTGTGAACCTGTTGGTTGGGGGGGGGGGGGGGGAAGGGCCTGTTTACACACTGTAGGGAATCTAGTCTAGTCTAAAATGAGAATAATGTAGCGAAAGGCAGTGGGAAACTATAGGATTGGGAAGCTTATAGAGAGCAACAAACAGAATAAGGAGGAAGAAGATTAAATATGAGGGTAAGCTGGCCAATAATATAAAGGAAGACTGTAAGTTTATTTAAACATATAGAAAGACAAAAGTGGGTATTGTGCCATTCAAAAATGACGCTGGAGACATAGTGGGGGGAGCAAGGAAATGGGTGAGGAACTGAATTATTATTTCAGGACAGTCTACACGGTGGAAGACACAAGTAACATCCCAAAGATTCAAGAGAATGAGGGGATAGAACTGAGTATGGTGGCCATCACCAAGGAGAAGGTGCTATAAAAACTGAATGGCCTGAAGGTGGATAAATCATCTGGACCAGATGAACTCTCTCAGATTTCTAAGGGAGATAGCTGAAAACATAGTGGAGGCGTTGGTAGTGATCTTTTAAGAATCACCAGAATCAGAGAGGGTCCCAGAGGACTGGAAAATCGCTAACATGACACCCATTTCAAAAAGGCGTAAGGCAAATGATGGAAAATTACAGACCAATTAGTCTAATCTCATTTGTGAGTAAAATCCTGGAATCCATAGTAATGGATGAGATTTCTGAATACTTGAAAGTGTATGGTAAAATAGGCCAAAGTTGGCATGGTTTCATCAAGGGGAGGTTATGCCTGACAAATCTGCTAGAACTCTTTGAGGAAGTGGGCAAATGGGAGATCTTTAAAAACGAAATAGCTAGAGTTCAAGATCTATATGTTCGTGTGAAGGGCAAGGTTAGCAGGAATAGGGAACCCTGGATGACAAGAGATATTGAGGCTTTGATCAGAAAAAAGGAGGCGTGGCCAAAGTACAGGCAGCTAGGATCACGGGAATCCCTGAAGGTATACACGGTTTTACTGGGGAAGGAAATCAGGAGGGCGAAAAGGGTACAATGAGATTATTTTGCTGAGAACATTCGGGTGAATCCAAAGAGGTACTTTAAGTATGTTAAAGAAAAAACAATAATGAGAGGGGGAATAGGGCCCCTCAAGGACCAAAGTGGACATGCATGTGTAGAACTGCAAGAGATGGGCGAGTTTCTCAATGAATATTTCTCCTCTATGTAATGTCTATGGAATATTACCATGGAGAAAGACATGAAGACTTGGGAACTTGGAGAAATTAGTGGGGACAGTCCTTATCAGAGTCAAGGAGGTGTTTGATGTATTAGAATGTATGAAAGTAGTCCTGACTAGGTATATCCAAGAATACTGCAAGAGGTTAGAGAAGAAATTGCAGGGGCCCTGGATGATACTTTTGCATCAAAAGGTCCCGGAAAACTGGAGGGTAGTGAATGTTGTGCCATTATTTAAGAAGGGCTGTAAAGAAAATCCTGGAAATTATAGACCAGTAAGCTTAACGTCTGTGGTGGGTAAGTTGCTTGAGAAGATTCTGAGAGATAAGATGCACATGCATTTGGAAAGACAGGGTTTGATTAGGTACAGTCAGCACTGCTTTGTGTATGGGAGATTATGCCTCACAAATTTGTTCTCGTTCTTTGATGAAGCGGTCAGGAAGATTGATGAGGCCTCAATATCTCTTGTCATTAATGGCTCCCTATTCCTGCCAACCTTGCCCTTCATAGTCGATATGGATTTCAGTAAGGCCTTTGCTAACGTCCCACGTGGTAGGCTGCTCTGTAAGGCTAGCCTCTGTAAGGCTAGCAGAGCTGGCAAATTGGAAACAAAATTGGCTTGATAGTAGGAAGCAGAGAATAATAATGAAAGGATGCTTGTGGACTGGAGGCCTGTGACTAGTGGTGTGCCTCAGGGGTCAGAGATGGTCCTATTGCTGTTTGTTATGTATGTCAATGATTTGGATGAGAATGTATAAGGCATGATTAGTAAGCTTGCAGATGACACTAAAATACGCTGTATCGTGGACAGTGAGGAAGGTCATCAGAAATTGCAGCAGGACCTTGATCAGCTGGGGAAGTGGGCCGAGAAATGACAAATGGAGTTTAATATAGATAAGTGTGAGGTCTTGCATTTTGGAAAGTCAAATCAAGGTAGGAATTTCATGGTGAATGGTAGGGGCTTAAACAATGTAATGGTACAAAGGGATCATGAGGTCAGGTTCACCATTTTTTGAAAGTGGATTCACAGTTAGACAGAGCAGTGAAGAAGGCTATTGGCACACTGGCTTTCATCAGTCATGGCATTGATCATAGAAGTTGGGAAATTATGTTGCAGTTAACCAGGATGTTGGTGAGGTCGCACTTGGAGTATCATGTTCAATTTTGGTCACCTTGTGGTAGGAAGAATGCTATTAAAGTGAAAAGTGTACAGAAGAAATTTACAAGGATGTTGCCAGGACTCAAGGCTCTGAGTTAAAGGAAGAAGTGGGACAAACTAGGACTTTTTCTTTACAACGTAGCAGATTGAGAGGGGATCTTATAGAAGTGCATAAGGTCATGAGAGGCATTAATAGGATGAATGCACTCAGTCTTTTTCCCAGATTTGGGGAATCGAAGTCAAGACGGTATCAGTTTAAGATTACAGGGGAAAGAATAAAAGGGAAGCTAAGGCGGTGATATGCATATGGAACGAGCTGCCTGCGGAAGTGGTTGATGTAGGTATTTTAATAACATTTAAAAGGCATTTGGACAAATACACAGATAGCAAAGAATTAAACAGCTGTGTAATTGGTTCTCAGGTAGCTGAACAGCTTGGGGCTGTGAGACAGATAGTGAGAGGAAGCCAACAAATCTCTATGAGCTCAGGCACTCTTTCTATTCACTGCAGTTAAAGCCACTTTAACCTGAAAAAAGTCTGTTTAATTTTCCTTCAGCAGCTGCTGTAAGGTATGATTTTTAATTGATAAGTCGGAGATCTTTTATAAGCGAATCTGTGACTCTTGCAAACCAATAAAAACAGAAGACTATAAAACAGAGGAGCAGAAATTAGGCCATTCAGCTCATTGAGTCTGCTCTGCCATTTAATCATGTCTGATAAGCTTTTTAACCCCATTCTCCTGCTTTCTCCCCATAACTGTTGATCCCCATGATATTCAAGAACCTATCTATCTCTGTCTTAAATATACACAATGACCAGGCCTCCACCGCCTTCTGTGGCAATGAATTCCATAGATTCACCACTCTCTGGCTGAGAAAGTTTCTCCTCACCTCCATTCTAAAAGGCCTTTCCTTTACTCTAAGGCTGTGCCCTCGGTCCCAGTCTCCCCTACCTATGGAAACATTTTCCTAACATCTACTCTGTTCAGGCCATTTAGAATTCTGTATGTTTCAATTAGATCTCTCCTTATCCTTCTAAACTCCATCAAGTATAAACCTAGAGTCCTCACATGTTCTTCATTTGTTAGGCTTTTCATTCATGGGACCATTCTTGTGAATCCCCTCTGAGCACACACCAGGGCCAGTACATTCCTCCTGAGATATGGGGCCCAACAATGTGCACAATACTCCAAATGTGGTCTGACCAGAGCCTCAGAAGTACATCCATGGTTTTATATTCAAGTCCTCTTAAAATAAATGCCATCATTGCATTTGCCCTTCTAAATACTGACTCAATGCTCAACTTTACCTTGAGAGAATCCTAGACTAGAACTCACAAGCCTTTTTGCACTTGAGACTTTTGAATTTTCTCCCCATTTAGAAAATAGTCCATGCCTAAATTCTTCCTACCAAAGTGCATGACCTCACTTTCTCACATTGCATTCCATCTGCTGCTTCTTTGCCCACTCTCCTAACCTGTCCAAATTCTTCTGCAGCCTCCCTGCTTCTTCAATGCTATCTGTCCCTGTACTTATCTTTGTATCGTCTGCAAACTTAGCCAGTAAGCCTTCAGTTCCTTTATTTAGATCGTTAATGTATAAAGAAAAATGTTGTAGTCCCATCACTGAGCCTTGTGGAATACCACTTGTCATAGGCTGCCATCCTGAAAAGGACCCTTTTATCCCCAATTTCTGCTTTCTGCCAGACAACCAGATTTTTGTCCATGCTTGCACCGTGCCTCTGACAGCTTGGATCCTTATCTTACTCAGTAGCCTCCTGCGCAGCACCTTATCAAAGGCCGTCTTGAAGTCCAGGTAGATAACATCCATTGGCTGTCCTTGGTTTAACCGGCTCGTTACTTAGAGTCATTCGGTTGTAGAGTCCTACAGCACGGGAGGCAGGCCTTTTGGCCTGAACTAGTCCATACCGACCAAAATGTCTGTCCACGCTATCCCCATTTTCCTGAACTTGGCCCACATGCACTTGCATTAGGCAGAAATGGCCTAATTTCTGCCCCTCTGTTTTATAGTCTTCTGTTTTTATTGGTGAGAGGAGAAAGATTTTAAAAAGACACGAGGGACAACTTTACACAGAAAGTAGTTAGTGTATGGAATGAACTTTCAAAGGAAGTGGTGAATGTGGGGAAAGTTACAACGTTTTAAAAATATTTAGGTAAGCACATGAAATAAGAAATGCTTGGAGGGATATGGGCCAATCACAGGCATGGGATTAGTTTAGGTTGGGATTATGATCAGCATGGACTGGTTGGACAGAAGGCTCCATTTCCATACTTTATGACTATGACTATGGCTCCATAAATTACCAAATAACCAATCCACACCTCCCTATCCAGGTCCTGGCATTTGTAGAGCCCATGCATGGTGCTGTCATTCGTGGCACCTGCTTGAAACCAGGCCAGCCCTTTCCAGCCATGTTGTACAGCATCACTCACTTAACCGTGCTTCCCCCTTCACAATTGCAATGTGCCTTTGCCTTTGTCCAGAGCCTGCAGCCAGCCACCCCAGTCTCGACGTCTCCCCCGTTACCTCCCCCCCCTCCCCATATCTTGCAGTCAGGCATTTTGAATTGCAGTCAGTCACTTATACTTTAAGATGTGTGAAGGTAACTACACAAGCTCAGGTTGAGCCACGAAAGTTATGGAACACCACGAGCACTGTGTCTAATTCTCCACTGAAGACATTACAGGCTGCATGACAATTGGAGGCGGCTTGATCAGTGGTTAAGTCTGACTCCAGAAAGTTGGTATAAATCTAGGAAGGGTCCTTAAACAAGGCTTTGTGAGTAGAACTTAGGAATGTTAGGGGAGCTGCTGTTTACTGGGAGCATATTATAGGCCTCCAAAGAGTCATTGGGAAATCAAGGAGCAAATATACATTGTTCCTAAAGGTGTAAAAAGATAAAAAGAGGGTAATTTTACTGGGGATTTCAACTTTCCCAACATAAAATGGGATAGTCATAATGGTGAGGTTTTAAAGAGGATGGATTTCTTGAACTGTATCCATGGGAGTTTTTTGTAGAAGGCTCAATAAGGGATGGCACAGTGCTGGAAGATTCTGGGGAAAGAAACTGGACAAGTATGTTAACACCAAGAAGACCGTTGTAGGTTTACAGGAAGATATAGATCAGTTGGTCAGATGCTATTTAACCCAGATAAGTGCAAGGTGATACACTTTGGAAGAAGAAACAAGATGAGGCAGTGGTTGATGAATCACAGGACACTGGTTAACTTAGAGGATCCCTGAAGTCGGCAGAGCACGTAAATAGGATTGTTAAGAAGGTATATGGGACACTTGCTTTCATCAATCTTGGCACAGAATATAACAAGGGATAATGTTGGAATTGTACATAGCATTAGTCGGGCCATAACTGGAGTTATGTTCTGTGTGCAGTTCTGGTCACCTCACCACAGGAAGGACGTGATAGCACTGAAGGGGATACAGAAGAAGTTCACCAGGATGTTGCCTGGGATGGTGAAATTAAGCTAAAAGGGGAGACTAGATAGACTTGGATTGTTTTCTATAAAGAAGAGGGGACTGAGTGGGGATATAATTGAGGTGTATAAAATTGACTAGCATGGGAGGTTGCTCTTGATTTACTGTGCCAGAACTATCCAACAGATGCCCCCAACAGACCTCAGGGAGAATTAGTACTCTTAAAGTTGCAGTATGTTTGCTGTATGAACTGTGAATACATGGAGAAGGGGCAATATTCACGTAGCACACTGCCATATAGCAAGAAATGCACCACCTGGATAGAAAACTACTTAGCAGCAAAGCAAGCAGCCTGTTTTTGTGACTGTACTAATTAATTTAGCATAACAACATGAGACAAGGCAAAAGAGCTATGTTGTAAGCATACAGGTATGCACTAATTGAGCAAGAGAGCAGCCTGGTCCAGTCTGTGAACTGGATTCTTGTCCTTGTGTGCAAAGTCCCCTGTGAAGCCTTTCAATACAACTGTTGGTGCACCTTATAGTGTAAGTCTGTGCTTCCAGAGCACAACGCTAGTGAATAGTAGATATGCTAAGATGGTCATGATGGGCTGACAGATGGTGGTTGCCAAAGAGAAACAGGGAGTGCGAGTGATCCCCTTGTAGCCTGCATTGGGTTGCAATTTGGTAGTAATGTTCATGGCTTCTTGATGAGTTTTTCCAAAATGTAGCTTGATTGCTGAGTTTGGTAACATGGGAGTCTAAATGATAATGAAGCAAGTTGTGGCATTAACAAAGTGATAAACAATCATTAATAACTAAAAATTGGCATCTTACTGATGCCTAGTGAGAATATTGCCATGCTTCCTGCGATAAACATAAAAAGCTGAAGTGAAATGATCTTTATGGCAAGATGGGCAGCGCCATACTTGTCATGCAATTCTGTCACACATCTCATACCCCATGTTGCTCAGACGCCTGTAAACTTCCATCCACAGATTCTGTGGCAACAAGGCCAGATCAAAGATTGGGTAGTATACATGCTGTCTCATATTTTCAAAATGCTAGCAACAGCCTTTGACAGGAGGAACAACTCCTCACAGATTTTATCCATTCTGTTCAAGGGGCAACTTATATTTGATCGGTAGGTCCAGTGATTGAATTTTCTCAGGTGCTTTAGAGAGTTTGCGGACAAATTATCGCTACTTCAGAGTATTTTAAGCACTGTTTCCATCTTCTCTTCCTCTTATTCGTCCAAAGAACTGTAGCCATCCAATGCATCATAATTTTCAAGGTCCACTGTTCTCACAGCAGACCACTACAATATGCTTAACTCTTGCAGAAGTGTACTACAAAGCCCAATAGGCTTGTCCAGGCTGGAGCTGCAATTTCAGAAGCAAATGGCCTTCTCAATGCTCTGGTGAGCAGTTTTGATTATAGCTCAGTGCTTCCTTTATGGATGTGACCCCAATTCGTGCCTCAGACTTGAGTGATCCTGGGGGAAAGTTTGCAGAGTCCAAGATTTACTTAACATGGGTGGTAAGGGTAAGAGGAAGAGAGGGCAGATGGAAAAAGAGAGAGAGAGAGAGAGACCTTCAGCTTTTGAGCAGAATGGGGAAAGGGCCTTCAGTCATAGTAGCAGCAGGGATGAAAGTAGTTGAATGTGTGCCTCATTGTCCTGCCCCATTACACAAAAATGCCCCAATCTCCCACTCCCTCCACAAAGCCTTCCCATCATCCTTTCCCTGTACTAACCCCCCAACTTTCCCTCCCTTCATCAAACTCTCTGCCATCTCTCTCTGCCACAACTAACCCCATTTAAACCTCCACCCTCTTCCCATCTCCCTTCTGAAGCAATTGACAAATAGGCAGGCAGAACAAACACAACTCTTTCCACACACTCTCTCACAAAGCAGAAATCAGACCTCAAGGTGCAATTGATTAGGCCACATACTCCAATGGAAAAAAATGCAAGCATTTGAACGGATCCACACAGCACAGGGATTAGTCCAAGCTTTACAACAGCTCTTGCTTCGGAACCTCCGACCCAAACAACTTGGCTCGCGATCCTAATTGGGTCGTGATTCGTGGTGTGAAAAGAACCATTGTTGCATAGTTATTCCAATGTCTCAGCTTGTAGTAGAATAGTGAGTAACCATTCCTTCAAAGGGATATCCCCTTTCCCCTGTTCACATATTTTAGGAGGATGCAACAAGAAAATGTGGGCGGCACGGTGGCACAGTGGTTAGCACTGCTGCCTCACAGCGCCTGAGACCCGGGTTCAATTGCACATTCTCCCCGTGTCTGCGTGGGTTTCCTCCGGGTGCTCCGGTTTCCTCCCACAATCCAAAGATGTGCAGGTCAGGTGAATTGACCATGTTAAATTGCCCGTAGAGTTAAGTAATGGGTAAATATAGGGGTATGGGTGGGTTGCGCTTCGGCGGGTCGGTGTGGACTTGTTGGGCCGAAGGGCCTGTTTCCACACTGTAATGTAATCTAATCTAATCTAAAAACTTGGACAACCAGAGGAATAAAGGAGTCATATAAGTTGCCAGAAAAATTAATGCATACAAGTAGAAAGTTCTTTTGGTCACCAATCACCTGAATACAGAATGAGTAGAAGCTTTTACTGTTGGTGAATCTCATTGGGTAGTCAGGGTGTAACCACTGATGCCAGGGAGAGTCTAGCAATGGAAGTGAAACCTATTTTCTTTTTTACTAGCAAGAGCCATTCTATTTGGAATTCAATGTATTGTAAGTACTTGGAAATGTAGCATTAGTAACCTGTGAGATCCATAAATGATATGTTGCTTTCCACGTGCACGGGTCAATGCCTCAGATTGACCGCAGGACATTCTGAAGGGGGAGGGCAAACAGCCAGCGGTCATAGTGCATTTAGGCACCAAAGATATAGGTATAAATGGGATGAGGTCCGACAAGCAGAATTTAGGAAGTTAGGAGTCGTTAAAAAGTAGAACCTCAGAGGTAGTTATCTCAGGATTGCTTCAAGTGCCAAGCGCTCAGAAGGATGAATGAGTGGATTGAGAGATGGTGCAGGAGGGAGGGGTTCAGATTTTTGGGAGATTGGGACCGGTTCAGGGGGAGGTGGGACTATTACAAATCGGACAGTCTACACCTGGGCAGGACTGGAACCAATGATCTTGTGAGGATCTCAACTCTGAATACAGGCTGTTGTCAGGAACAAGCATTTAACACATGCTCTTACTAACAACAGGATGGTTTCTTAATGCAAGTAACATGACAAAATGGCTTCTAGGCTGCAAATTCACAATTCTGCTTAAAATGGCTTTTAACCCTGCTAAAAGCTGCATTCTTGAATTAACCATAGAGTACTGAAACAAGGATTAGCAGACAATGCTTCCTTTGCAGACTAGATAAGACACTACTAGCCATCCTAACTGACTTTGCAAGTGCAGGTGCAAAGGGAGATAAAAAAGCTTGGGATGTGTAAAACAAAGTTGGTTCCCTGGAAATATCATTGGGTTAAGTTCCTGTCAATTATGTCATTTTATTAAATTTGATTGGTAACTGTTTGAACCTGCTCTGTAACCATGGTTGTACTTCTTTTCAAAAAAGATATAAAAATGTCTTTGTCTTAAGCTATGTGCAGCAGTTTCACCTAGGGACACAGAAGTGTGTAACCTCCATGTTGCTGGACAACCTGTGCCTGGCCGTGATAATAGTGTTTATTGACCGATCGCAGAACAGAGAGACCCCCACCCCGCCCAAGTCCAGATCTTCACTTGAGGTGCTGGGGAGGGTTTAAATAGTGTGGCAGGTGTAAATATATGGCTTAGTTTGAGGCATTCAGAAGCCTTTAATGATATATTTGTTTCAGTACTTATAATACATTGTTATACTTAACCATTAACTAGCACAGTGTGTAGTGTAACCCTTGTATGTACGAACAGACTGTGGAAAAGTACTGAGTACATCTGACTTGTAAAGATAAGCTGATGTAAACACACAATAGGAATGACTTTTAATAAAGAGCAGTGTGTACTGGCGGCGTTAGTAGCGGCTGGGAGAGTGAGGCAGACAGCGGGGGTGTTGCCGCCCTGTGAGTGCAGATGCAGGACATGTTTTAAGCTGTGGTAAAAAAGAACTATTTCGCGCCACCTCCTGCAGAAAGAGGTTACATGGGGTCAGATATCCGGGAACGCGAGAAGGCGGGGACTGAAGTCAGGTCAACAGTCAATCAAGAAGACAACCACACCTCAATGCTTGCACAATGTTCTGTGATTACATGACGTTTTGTACTGTATAAAAGACTGGGTCAGGGGCAGGATAGGGGTCAGACTTCGTGAACTGACACACTATATAGTTTGTCAGGGACAGAAAGGTCGAGACCCAGAGCTCTGAATGCTTTATCCACTTATTGCTAAAATAAACTTAAAGTGTGAGACCGAATATCTTCTCCTATTGCTTCATTTAAAGAACACGCAGCACTTGGCTCACACATAGAAGAAAGTAAGTTGGTAGATTGAGCCAAAGTCCGACAATTGGTGACCCCGACATGATGAAGACGGAGAAGTGACGGAAAAGAAAGAAAATAGAAACAATGGACAACTGATGTCTGATGACAACAACAAGCGGCGTCGCATAAAAAAGGTGAGCAGACGCCTGTTTATATCGAAGTTCTGCAATTGGAAATACTAAATTGATTGTTGTCATTATACTGCAAGTGTCCTAGTAAGAGTAAGTGGATAAAGTATTGATATAGTACGTACAGGTTTAAAGTCCCTTGGGGTTAGAGTCCCCATAAAAGCAACAAGGTACGTACGGGTTTAAAGTCCTTTGGGGTTAGAGTCCCCATAAAAGCAACAAAGCTTAGTACGTACAGGTTTAAAGTCCCTTGGGGTTAGAATCCCCATAAAAGCAACAAGGTACGTAAATGTGAGGAGGTTTAAAGTCCATTGAGCAGGATCTCATAAAAGCAACGCTCACAAATTTACTAAAGCTTAGTACGTACAGGTTTAAAGTCCCTTGGGGTTAGAGTCCCCATAAAAGCAACAAGGTACGTACGAGTTTAAAGTCCCTTGGCGTTAGAGTCCCCATAAAAGCAACAAAGATTAATATGTACAGGTTTAAAGTCCCGTGGGGTTAGAGTCCCCATAAAAGCAGCAAGGTATGTAAATGTGAGGAGGTTTAAAGTCTATTGAGCAGGATCTCATAAAAGCAACGCTCACAAATTGTGGTCTATGATTGTGTTGTATGTTTTAAAACTTATATTGGGGAATGTACGGATGGTGGCAGAAAAGCCAGTAGTGTTTTGAAGTAAGGGTCGGTGGTGTCTCAGCGAGAGAGAGAGTTGGCAGTGGGAATCTAATGGTAACAACAGCGACACTGCTGATAAATCTCGCTGAAAGGGTCAGTTGCTCGGGTGTACTCCATACAAACTGACTGGCCACCGGATTTGTCTCTGATTGGGTTAGTTGCTCGGTTATATTATATCCAAACCAATTGACTGCTAGATGGGAGGATTAAAACAAAATACGTAAAATGGAAGGGGGATTTGATAAAGAGTGTGAGGAATACGGGGGATGTTCTTTCGACTTAATGTTGCCCGTAAAACAGCAGTGGGCTAAAGCTAGAATTCAGTTAGTTAGTGGGGTTGCGAAGGACAAACAAAAAACAATGAGGGAGAAATATGATAAGATTTGGGAAGAATTACAACAGCAGGGTAAAGTCTTGAAAGATGAGGAGAGGGAGAAATTGTCACTGTTTTTAGGAAAAGCAGAAGAGCAAGCTAAATTAGAAGTTCAAGAGCACATGAAGGGAAAGAAAGGGTCAATATTAGTTAGAAGAACGTGGACAAAAGAAGACGAGGAGAAAGAAGAGAGGAGGATTTATCTGCACAACATGACGTTAGCCTGTATGGCAGTAGAAACATTACAAAAGAGAGTAGGTGGTACCTCTAAAACAGAACTGGCAAAGGAGACAGAAAAGGCAGGACCAACCGCGCCATTATATCCTAAATTGCCTGGGCACAATCACTGCCCCCATATCCTGTACCACAAATGCCACTTATGTATGTTCAAGAAGGGGTGTTGGATGTGCAAGAAGTAGGAACGAGAGAGTATGAAGTAAAAGAGAGACTGGCGGAAGCAGTAGAAGAAAGCATCAGAAAGGTAGAAAAACTAACACTAGAAGCTGCACAGAGAGTTAAAGAAGAGGAGGAGGCAAGCAGGGTGATAATGACGCACAGCAGAAACAAAGAACAGCCGAAATAAGGGAGACATTCATTATTGGAAGAGCCAGATGCTCACTCGACACCGTATAGTGTTGAGGGCGAAAGGAGGGGAAGATTACGTAGTTCAGGTCAGTTACTAGATGACGGGTTCTCAGACAGAAGAAGAGATTTGAGGGAAGAACGAGATAGAGACAAATTGGATGGGGGGGAATCTGAAAATACTACAGATATTGAGGATGCAGAATCCCTGACAGAGGATGACCCACACACCTACCCCGTCACTTTGAAAGGCTCACTCACAATGCATGCTAACATGGCCCTCCAATGAAGCCCCTACCTGAACCAAGTTACAGCCTGCGTCCCAGAGACACATTACGACAGCCCGTACAGTATC
Source organism: Chiloscyllium plagiosum (assembly GCF_037043375.1). NCBI lineage: Eukaryota > Metazoa > Chordata > Chondrichthyes > Orectolobiformes > Hemiscylliidae > Chiloscyllium > Chiloscyllium plagiosum. The sequence goes on along the minus strand of NW_028270164.1, from coordinate 50,900,692 downwards.
AGCACCACCAAATGCCATTTACAGAGGCTCTTATATGGGGGATGTTTATCAGCCCTTCACATTTACTGATATGAACTGCATCCTGGATAAAATGCCCCCACCCATGGAGGGAGGTGGGCCTTGGATGACTAAATTTTGCCAATACACATTAGGGCACAAGTTAGCCATGGGTGATTGGAGAGCATTGTTGGGCAAGCAATTGAATATGTGGAAAATACAGCAGATTGAAGCGTCTGCGGGGACCACCTTACTACCTGATTCAGAACCGTTTGTGCAGCATGCCACCTGTGTGGGAAGGGCAATGAGGGATAGATTTCCGATTCCACCGGGAGCGATGCACTCACTCACCCTCACAATGAAGGAGGGTGAGGATATGCCTGCCTTTTTGGCTAGGTGTAAGGGCACGTGGACAGATACTGCGGGGAGCCATCCAGGGTCAGGTCAGCTACAGACCACATTATTTAGGAATGCCGTTATGGCAGGGATGCCTAAGGAGGTAAAAGAGGAATTGGAGAGTAATCCTGATATCCCAGGTTGTTCTACAGAACAGTGGGAGAAACACTTAACGCACCACATGAAGCGTTACAGGACAAAACAGGATGAAGATAAACAGAGCAACGAGTCAGCTCAAGTGCAGTTGCTGAACTTACAGCTCGATGAGGCTAGGAGGAAGGCTAATGATACTAGGAAGACCTCCCAAAAGACGACTAATCAGATGGTTCAGCAGCCGTCGCCACAAAACAAACTGCCCAGTCTGGACCCAACACCTGATTGGATGCCTCCTTACTCTTACTATGGGAGCAAGCCTATAGGTGATTCCGGAGGAATGCGTGGCAGAGGGAGGGGCCGCGGAGGACCAAGAGGTCAACCACCCAACACTTGTTTTGAATGTGGCCAGCCCGGGCATTGGAGACGGAATTGTCCCATGCTGTGGGGATCCAGGCAGGGCAGGGATTGATCAGAGGACAGTATGTCCGCTCAAGTCAGTCTCCTTTTCAACAGGTTCCTCAACCTTACCAAGCCCTAAATGTAGCTGCAGCCCCGGTGCAACGACAGTACCCCCAGACTATGCCGGACGGGCAGGGGTATGAATATTGATGGGGCCCGAGAATCCAGGGGCATGTGGGGTTGGCAGACCCCTATATGCAAATGAGGGTAATGGACAAGAATCTGTCTTTTTTGGTTGACACGGGTGCAAGATTTTCTACCATCACCTCGGTCAAATATGTCATCCTCCAGCGTCCAGTTAGTAGGTTTCTCTGGCAAACCAGAAAATCTGCCTTTGACATCGCCGCTGATCACATCAGTGGCCGGACAGACCTTTCGTCACCGGTATATTTCATCACCTTCATGCCCTGTGAATCTGATGGGTCGTGACTTGCTGGTGAGATGTGGGGTCTCGGTCCTGTGCGGACTAGACGGGCTGGTAGTGACCTTTCCAAATGGCTATTCTGTCAACTGTTCTATGACAATGATTCACTCTGGATCCCAAATGATGCTATCACCGGACACATCACCAATGGCGGAAGGGCAGTGGGCAGATATATACTGGGGACTCCTCGAACCTGAAAACAGGCAGAACAACAGTATACAGTCTTTATACAGCCAATGGCGACCCGGGGTTCAGATGCTGCATCCCTATGCTCCTCCTGCAGATCCCCTTCACGTTACCCTGTATTATGATCGAGATGATAATGACATCTATCAGCATTTAGAAGGGACTCAATGGGATACTTCCTCTAGTTGTATTCTGATAGGGAAAGAAGGTGTGGCAGGTGTTGTTGAACTGACTGCAGAACAGTTGGAATGGTATGAGATGTCTGAAGAAGCTATACCTCATCTTACATTGGCTGTGCATGCTAAATATCAGGCCAAGGATCTGGGACCTATGTCCAAACGTTTGATGGCGCTAACTGATTGGGTTTGGACTCAGCTACCCGGTTTACAATATTCACCATCAGAGGAAGCCTATAGAATTATGTACAGGACAACTGACACGGTACTGCTGGAACATAGGCAGATTGAAAGGTTTCACGGCAGGGAAAAAAACAGACCATCCACAGACTGCAGCGATGCTTGATACTCTACCAGATACCTTGTGGTCAGCAGGTTCAACGGACGTTGGTCACTGCAAACATGTTACACCAATCACATTCAATTTAATTGACCACACTCCAATTTGGCAGAGACAATATTCACACAAACCAGAGGCTGAAGCCGGCATTGCCGACACAATTGAAGGATTGTTAGCAGCAGGGGTGCTAGAACCCTCCCAGTCAGCCTGGAACACCCCCATTCTACTGGTAAAGAAGCAGGATACAGGTAGATATAGGATGGCGCATGATCTCAGATGGATCAATTGTGTTGTTTCCACTCCAACAGTTCCAGTTCCAAACCCATACACTGCGATGTCTGTGCTGACCCCTGACCATAAGTGGTTCTTGTGCATTGATCTGGCCAACACGTTTTTCTGTTTGCCCCTAGCTGATCATTTGAGGGACATTTTCTCATTTACTTACAAAGGCCAACAACTACGTTATACAAGGGTCCCTCAAGGGTTCATTTTGTCGGCGGGAGTGTTTAATCAGGTACTAAAATGGCAGCTGAAGGACCTTACACTCCAAAAGGGGGAGATACTGGTCCAGTATGTGGATTACATTCTTCTGGTGGCACCAGACCATGTTTCTTGTCTGGAAGCCACAAAGTCATTGTTGGTTCAACTGTGTAACATTGGTTTCAAAGTGTCACGAGCTAAAGTGCAATGCTGCAGACAAATGGTGTCTTTTTTGGGTAGAGTGATTTCCGCTAAGGGAACAGGTGTCTCTCCATTCCATAGATCCTCCATTCTGCATCATACCAAACCAGTCACTGTAAAAGACATGGTCTCATTTCTTGGGTTGGCAGGATACAGCAGACGATTCGTTGCATCATATGGGGAGCTCACTTTCCCTCTCAGGGCCATGGTAAATGAGCAAGGCATGAGAAATTTGTCGGCCCATTTGCAGTGGACCACGGAGGCAGACGAAAGTTTAATCTCTCTTAAACAGGCCTTAACGCGGGCTGCTGATTTAGCGGTCCCGGACTACAAAGAGCCATTTTTCCTCGATATTTCTGAAAGATTACACACAGTAAATGGTGTTCTTTTTCAGAAAAAAGGGGGAGGCAGGCAGGTGCTGATGTATGTAAGTGTTACCCTTGACCCAATAGAGAACAGATACCTGCCATGTACAAGACATGCAGCAGGGGCAGCAAAAATTCTTCAAAAGGTAGCACATATAGTCATGGGCCATTCACTAACGGTACTGACGACACATAGTATAGTGGCCTATGTGAACTCAACAGCCTTTACAATGACGTCACTGCGGCAAACCAGGTTAGAGAAAATTTTGAATGCACCACATATAATTTTTACACATGAAGGAATTAACATGGCTGATAACATGGGAGAAGGACAGCCACACGTGTGAGGAAAGGATACAGAGAGACGTCAAAGTTAGGGCAGATTTACAGGCAATTCCACGAGTAGACCCAGAAGTAGTGCTGTTCACAGATGGTTGCTGTTACAGACATCCAACTGAAGGACTTAAAGCAGCCTATGCAGTGGTGCGACGGACAAGTGAGGGATTTGAGGAAGTATTGACAGGAAAAGTGACAGGTAAAGAATCAGCCCAGTTGGCTGAACTACAGACAATGATTGCTGCGTTAGAATGGTCAGAGGGAAAAAGAGTAAATATCTACATCGACTCTGCATATGTGGCAGGGGCTATACAGGTAGAACTCAGTCAATGGATCAGGGCAGGATTCTTAACAGCAGTGAAAATCCCAATTAAACATGAAAAAGATATGAAAAGATTAGCGGAGGCCCTAATGAAACCTGAAGAAGTGGCGGTGGTCAAGTGTAGAGGACATGATAAAGCAGATATAGTAGTAGCGAAGGGCAATCAGGAAGCCGACTCAGCAGCAAAGAAAGCAGCAGGGTATACCCCACAGTATATAATTATGCAAACAGAGAGAACAGTGTATGACCTGCTGCCTGCTTGCGATGCAAATGTGTTAATCAAAGAGCAGCAGAAAGCCTCTCCTCATGAACTGACAGTTTGGAGAGAGAGAGGGGCCACAGAGTCAGAAGGGATTTGGAGGTCACCAGACGGTAGACCAGTCCTAACCCCAGGTTTGATAGCTTCCATGCTCCAGGAAGCTCATGGGCTCACACATTGTGGAAAAACACAGATGCAGAGGTATCTGACACATTGGTGGCATCCGTTCTTGCCAGCAATGATTGAAAATTATATCAGGGAATGTAGAACGTGTACACAATACAATATGAGACCAACAGTGAAACCACACGAGGGAAAATTCCCTCTCCCAAGAATGCCAGGTCAGGAAATAGTGATTGACTACACTGACATGATAGAGAGAGTAAACGGATACCGGTACCTTTTGGTAGCAGTGGATGCATACACTGGTTGGCCAGAAGCAATACCAGCAAAAAAGGAAGACGCAAAAACAGTGATCAAATTCTTGATAAACCAATACATTCCAATGCATGGGTTTCCAAAGAGAGTTAGGTCAGATAATGGCACACATTTCAAGAATAAAGACCTGTAAGAAGTTGAAGCAGCTTTAGGACCGAAACATGCGTTTGGAACAGTGTACCATCCTCAGTCACAGGGAAAATTGAAAAGAATGAATCAGTCCATAAAAGGAAAAATAGGAAAAGTGTGTGCACAAACAAAGTTAAGCTGGGTGGATGCCCTACCTTTAGCTTTACTGTCTATTAGAAGTTCAGTAAACTCCATCACCGTACGAGCTAACAACAGGGCAGCAGGAATACAGATGTTAGAGGGAGGAGGAGCCTCTCTAAGGTACAAACCTTACTATGATCAACTAACAGCTTTGGTGTCAGCTTTCTCCAAACAGGTTGGATTGGAAAAGTGGGACCGACAGAGCCAGGTGCCACCTACCACGGACTGGGTCCTGCTGAAGGTGATCATACGGAAGTGGTCGGAGCCAAGGTGGACAGGACCTAACAGGGTGGTGGAGGGGACATCCCATGCGGTCAGACTGCAGGGAGTAATCATCACAGCAATTGAAGGGAAGGCTCCCCCGCCCTACCCGATGGAGACGGAAACCATGGCTCTGGCAAGAAGGGAAAACTATGCATCGGAGAGCGAATGTGATGTATAAAAGTGGTTTGTTGGTCTCATTTTGATGAGACCAAAAGGGGAATTTGTAAATATATGGCTTAGTTTGAGGCATTCAGAAGCCTTTAATGATATATTTGTTTCAGTACTTATAATACAATGTCATACTTAACCATTAACTAGCACAGTGTGTAGTGTAACCCTTGTATGTACGAACAGACTGTGGAAAAGTACTGAGTACATCTGACTTGTAAAGATAAGCTGATGTAAACACACAATAGGAATGACTTTTAATAAAGAGCAGTGTGTACTGGCGGCGTTAGTAGCGGCTGGGAGAGTGAGGCAGACAGCGGGGGTGTTGCCGCCCTGTGAGTGCAGATGCAGGACATGTTTTAAGCTGTGGTAAAAAAGAACTATTTCGCGCCACCTCCTGCAGAAAGAGGTTACATGGGGTCAGATATCCGGGAACGCGAGAAGGCGGGGACTGAAGTCAGGTCAACAGTCAATCAAGAAGACAACCACACCTCAATGCTTGCACAATGTTCTGTGATTACATGACGTTTTGTACTGTATAAAAGACTGGGTCAGGGGCAGGATAGGGGTCAGACTTCGTGAACTGACACACTATATAGTTTGTCAGGGACAGAAAGGTCGAGACCCAGAGCTCTGAATGCTTTATCCACTTATTGCTAAAATAAACTTAAAGTGTGAGACCGAATATCTTCTCCTATTGCTTCATTTAAAGAACACGCAGCACTTGGCTCACACATAGAAGAAAGTAAGTTGGTAGATTGAGCCAAAGTCCGACAATTGGTGACCCCGACATGATGAAGACGGAGAAGTGACGGAAAAGAAAGAAAATAGAAACAATGGACAACTGATGTCTGATGACAACAACAAGCGGCGTCGCATAAAAAAGGTGAGCAGACGCCTGTTTATATCGAAGTTCTGCAATTGGAAATACTAAATTGATTGTTGTCATTATACTGCAAGTGTCCTAGTAAGAGTAAGTGGATAAAGTATTGATATAGTACGTACAGGTTTAAAGTCCCTTGGGGTTAGAGTCCCCATAAAAGCAACAAGGTACGTACGGGTTTAAAGTCCTTTGGGGTTAGAGTCCCCATAAAAGCAACAAAGCTTAGTACGTACAGGTTTAAAGTCCCTTGGGGTTAGAATCCCCATAAAAGCAACAAGGTACGTAAATGTGAGGAGGTTTAAAGTCCATTGAGCAGGATCTCATAAAAGCAACGCTCACAAATTTACTAAAGCTTAGTACGTACAGGTTTAAAGTCCCTTGGGGTTAGAGTCCCCATAAAAGCAACAAGGTACGTACGAGTTTAAAGTCCCTTGGCGTTAGAGTCCCCATAAAAGCAACAAAGATTAATATGTACAGGTTTAAAGTCCCGTGGGGTTAGAGTCCCCATAAAAGCAGCAAGGTATGTAAATGTGAGGAGGTTTAAAGTCTATTGAGCAGGATCTCATAAAAGCAACGCTCACAAATTGTGGTCTATGATTGTGTTGTATGTTTTAAAACTTATATTGGGGAATGTACGGATGGTGGCAGAAAAGCCAGTAGTGTTTTGAAGTAAGGGTCGGTGGTGTCTCAGCGAGAGAGAGAGTTGGCAGTGGGAATCTAATGGTAACAACAGCGACACTGCTGATAAATCTCGCTGAAAGGGTCAGTTGCTCGGGTGTACTCCATACAAACTGACTGGCCACGGATTTGTCTCTGATTGGGTTAGTTGCTCGGTTATATTATATCCAAACCAATTGACTGCTAGATGGGAGGATTAAAACAAAATACGTAAAATGGAAGGGGGATTTGATAAAGAGTGTGAGGAATACGGGGGATGTTCTTTCGACTTAATGTTGCCCGTAAAACAGCAGTGGGGCTAAAGCTAGAATTCAGTTAGTTAGTGGGGTTGCGAAGGACAAACAAAAAAACAAATGAGGGAGAAATATGATAAGATTTGGGAAGAATACAACAGCAGGTAAAGTCTTGAAAGATGAGGAGAGGGAGAAATTGTCACTGTTTTTTAGGAAAAGCAGAAGAGCAAGCTAAATTAGAAGTTCAAGAGCACATGAAGGGAAAGAAAGGGTCAATATTAGTTAGAAGAACGTGGACAAAAGAAGACGAGGAGAAAGAAGAGAGGAGGATTTATCTGCACAACATGACGTTAGCCTGTATGGCAGTAGAAACATTACAAAAGAGAGTAGGTGGTACCTCTAAAACAGAACTGGCAAAGGAGACAGAAAAGGCAGGACCAACCGCGCCATTATATCCTAAATTGCCTGGGCACAATCACTGCCCCCATATCCTGTACCACAAATGCCACTTATGTATGTTCAAGAAGGGGTGTTGGATGTGCAAGAAGTAGGAACGAGAGAGTATGAAGTAAAAGAGAGACTGGCGGAAGCAGTAGAAGAAAGCATCAGAAAGGTAGAAAAACTAACACTAGAAGCTGCACAGAGAGTTAAAGAAGAGGAGGAGGCAAGCAGGGTGATAATGACGCACAGCAGAAACAAAGAACAGCCGAAATAAGGGAGACATTCATTATTGGAAGAGCCAGATGCTCACTCGACACCGTATAGTGTTGAGGGCGAAAGGAGGGGAAGATTACGTAGTTCAGGTCAGTTACTAGATGACGGGTTCTCAGACAGAAGAAGAGATTTGAGGGAAGAACGAGATAGAGACAAATTGGATGGGGGGGAATCTGAAAATACTACAGATATTGAGGATGCAGAATCCCTGACAGAGGATGACCCACACACCTACCCCGTCACTTTGAAAGGCTCACTCACAATGCATGCTAACATGGCCCTCCAATGAAGCCCCTACCTGAACCAAGTTACAGCCTGCGTCCCAGAGACACATTACGACAGCCCGTACAGTATCAGCACCACCAAATGCCATTTACAGAGGCTCTTATATGGGGGATGTTTATCAGCCCTTCACATTTACTGATATGAACTGCATCCTGGATAAAATGCCCCCACCCATGGAGGGAGGTGGGCCTTGGATGACTAAATTTTGCCAATACACATTAGGGCACAAGTTAGCCATGGGTGATTGGAGAGCATTGTTGGGCAAGCAATTGAATATGTGGAAAATACAGCAGATTGAAGCGTCTGCGGGGACCACCTTACTACCTGATTCAGAACCGTTTGTGCAGCATGCCACCTGTGTGGGAAGGGCAATGAGGGATAGATTTCCGATTCCACCGGGAGCGATGCACTCACTCACCCTCACAATGAAGGAGGGTGAGGATATGCCTGCCTTTTTGGCTAGGTGTAAGGGCACGTGGACAGATACTGCGGGGAGCCATCCAGGGTCAGGTCAGCTACAGACCACATTATTTAGGAATGCCGTTATGGCAGGGATGCCTAAGGAGGTAAAAGAGGAATTGGAGAGTAATCCTGATATCCCAGGTTGTTCTACAGAACAGTGGGAGAAACACTTAACGCACCACATGAAGCGTTACAGGACAAAACAGGATGAAGATAAACAGAGCAACGAGTCAGCTCAAGTGCAGTTGCTGAACTTACAGCTCGATGAGGCTAGGAGGAAGGCTAATGATACTAGGAAGACCTCCCAAAAGACGACTAATCAGATGGTTCAGCAGCCGTCGCCACAAAACAAACTGCCCAGTCTGGACCCAACACCTGATTGGATGCCTCCTTACTCTTACTATGGGAGCAAGCCTATAGGTGATTCCGGAGGAATGCGTGGCAGAGGGAGGGGCCGCGGAGGACCAAGAGGTCAACCACCCAACACTTGTTTTGAATGTGGCCAGCCCGGGCATTGGAGACGGAATTGTCCCATGCTGTGGGGATCCAGGCAGGGCAGGGATTGATCAGAGGACAGTATGTCCGCTCAAGTCAGTCTCCTTTTCAACAGGTTCCTCAACCTTACCAAGCCCTAAATGTAGCTGCAGCCCCGGTGCAACGACAGTACCCCCAGACTATGCCGGACGGGCAGGGGTATGAATATTGATGGGGCCCGAGAATCCAGGGGCATGTGGGGTTGGCAGACCCCTATATGCAAATGAGGGTAATGGACAAGAATCTGTCTTTTTTGGTTGACACGGGTGCAAGATTTTCTACCATCACCTCGGTCAAATATGTCATCCTCCAGCGTCCAGTTAGTAGGTTTCTCTGGCAAACCAGAAAATCTGCCTTTGACATCGCCACTGATCACATCAGTGGCCGGACAGACCTTTCGTCACCGGTATATTTCATCACCTTCATGCCCTGTGAATCTGATGGGTCGTGACTTGCTGGTGAGATGTGGGGTCTCGGTCCTGTGCGGACTAGACGGGCTGGTAGTGACCTTTCCAAATGGCTATTCTGTCAACTGTTCTATGACAATGATTCACTCTGGATCCCAAATGATGCTATCACCGGACACATCACCAATGGCGGAAGGGCAGTGGGCAGATATATACTGGGGACTCCTCGAACCTGAAAACAGGCAGAACAACAGTATACAGTCTTTATACAGCCAATGGCGACCCGGGGTTCAGATGCTGCATCCCTATGCTCCTCCTGCAGATCCCCTTCACGTTACCCTGTATTATGATCGAGATGATAATGACATCTATCAGCATTTAGAAGGGACTCAATGGGATACTTCCTCTAGTTGTATTCTGATAGGGAAAGAAGGTGTGGCAGGTGTTGTTGAACTGACTGCAGAACAGTTGGAATGGTATGAGATGTCTGAAGAAGCTATACCTCATCTTACATTGGCTGTGCATGCTAAATATCAGGCCAAGGATCTGGGACCTATGTCCAAACGTTTGATGGCGCTAACTGATTGGGTTTGGACTCAGCTACCCGGTTTACAATATTCACCATCAGAGGAAGCCTATAGAATTATGTACAGGACAACTGACACGGTACTGCTGGAACATAGGCAGATTGAAAGGTTTCACGGCAGGGAAAAAAACAGACCATCCACAGACTGCAGCGATGCTTGATACTCTACCAGATACCTTGTGGTCAGCAGGTTCAACGGACGTTGGTCACTGCAAACATGTTACACCAATCACATTCAATTTAATTGACCACACTCCAATTTGGCAGAGACAATATTCACACAAACCAGAGGCTGAAGCCGGCATTGCCGACACAATTGAAGGATTGTTAGCAGCAGGGGTGCTAGAACCCTCCCAGTCAGCCTGGAACACCCCCATTCTACTGGTAAAGAAGCAGGATACAGGTAGATATAGGATGGCGCATGATCTCAGATGGATCAATTGTGTTGTTTCCACTCCAACAGTTCCAGTTCCAAACCCATACACTGCGATGTCTGTGCTGACCCCTGACCATAAGTGGTTCTTGTGCATTGATCTGGCCAACACGTTTTTCTGTTTGCCCCTAGCTGATCATTTGAGGGACATTTTCTCATTTACTTACAAAGGCCAACAACTACGTTATACAAGGGTCCCTCAAGGGTTCATTTTGTCGGCGGGAGTGTTTAATCAGGTACTAAAATGGCAGCTGAAGGACCTTACACTCCAAAAGGGGGAGATACTGGTCCAGTATGTGGATTACATTCTTCTGGTGGCACCAGACCATGTTTCTTGTCTGGAAGCCACAAAGTCATTGTTGGTTCAACTGTGTAACATTGGTTTCAAAGTGTCACGAGCTAAAGTGCAATGCTGCAGACAAATGGTGTCTTTTTTGGGTAGAGTGATTTCCGCTAAGGGAACAGGTGTCTCTCCATTCCATAGATCCTCCATTCTGCATCATACCAAACCAGTCACTGTAAAAGACATGGTCTCATTTCTTGGGTTGGCAGGATACAGCAGACGATTCGTTGCATCATATGGGGAGCTCACTTTCCCTCTCAGGGCCATGGTAAATGAGCAAGGCATGAGAAATTTGTCGGCCCATTTGCAGTGGACCACGGAGGCAGACGAAAGTTTAATCTCTCTTAAACAGGCCTTAACGCGGGCTGCTGATTTAGCGGTCCCGGACTACAAAGAGCCATTTTTCCTCGATATTTCTGAAAGATTACACACAGTAAATGGTGTTCTTTTTCAGAAAAAAGGGGGAGGCAGGCAGGTGCTGATGTATGTAAGTGTTACCCTTGACCCAATAGAGAACAGATACCTGCCATGTACAAGACATGCAGCAGGGGCAGCAAAAATTCTTCAAAAGGTAGCACATATAGTCATGGGCCATTCACTAACGGTACTGACGACACATAGTATAGTGGCCTATGTGAACTCAACAGCCTTTACAATGACGTCACTGCGGCAAACCAGGTTAGAGAAAATTTTGAATGCACCACATATAATTTTTACACATGAAGGAATTAACATGGCTGATAACATGGGAGAAGGACAGCCACACGTGTGAGGAAAGGATACAGAGAGACGTCAAAGTTAGGGCAGATTTACAGGCAATTCCACGAGTAGACCCAGAAGTAGTGCTGTTCACAGATGGTTGCTGTTACAGACATCCAACTGAAGGACTTAAAGCAGCCTATGCAGTGGTGCGACGGACAAGTGAGGGATTTGAGGAAGTATTGACAGGAAAAGTGACAGGTAAAGAATCAGCCCAGTTGGCTGAACTACAGACAATGATTGCTGCGTTAGAATGGTCAGAGGGAAAAAGAGTAAATATCTACATCGACTCTGCATATGTGGCAGGGGCTATACAGGTAGAACTCAGTCAATGGATCAGGGCAGGATTCTTAACAGCAGTGAAAATCCCAATTAAACATGAAAAAGATATGAAAAGATTAGCGGAGGCCCTAATGAAACCTGAAGAAGTGGCGGTGGTCAAGTGTAGAGGACATGATAAAGCAGATATAGTAGTAGCGAAGGGCAATCAGGAAGCCGACTCAGCAGCAAAGAAAGCAGCAGGGTATACCCCACAGTATATAATTATGCAAACAGAGAGAACAGTGTATGACCTGCTGCCTGCTTGCGATGCAAATGTGTTAATCAAAGAGCAGCAGAAAGCCTCTCCTCATGAACTGACAGTTTGGAGAGAGAGAGGGGCCACAGAGTCAGAAGGGATTTGGAGGTCACCAGACGGTAGACCAGTCCTAACCCCAGGTTTGATAGCTTCCATGCTCCAGGAAGCTCATGGGCTCACACATTGTGGAAAAACACAGATGCAGAGGTATCTGACACATTGGTGGCATCCGTTCTTGCCAGCAATGATTGAAAATTATATCAGGGAATGTAGAACGTGTACACAATACAATATGAGACCAACAGTGAAACCACACGAGGGAAAATTCCCTCTCCCAAGAATGCCAGGTCAGGAAATAGTGATTGACTACACTGACATGATAGAGAGAGTAAACGGATACCGGTACCTTTTGGTAGCAGTGGATGCATACACTGGTTGGCCAGAAGCAATACCAGCAAAAAAGGAAGACGCAAAAACAGTGATCAAATTCTTGATAAACCAATACATTCCAATGCATGGGTTTCCAAAGAGAGTTAGGTCAGATAATGGCACACATTTCAAGAATAAAGACCTGTAAGAAGTTGAAGCAGCTTTAGGACCGAAACATGCGTTTGGAACAGTGTACCATCCTCAGTCACAGGGAAAATTGAAAAGAATGAATCAGTCCATAAAAGGAAAAATAGGAAAAGTGTGTGCACAAACAAAGTTAAGCTGGGTGGATGCCCTACCTTTAGCTTTACTGTCTATTAGAAGTTCAGTAAACTCCATCACCGTACGAGCTAACAACAGGGCAGCAGGAATACAGATGTTAGAGGGAGGAGGAGCCTCTCTAAGGTACAAACCTTACTATGATCAACTAACAGCTTTGGTGTCAGCTTTCTCCAAACAGGTTGGATTGGAAAAGTGGGACCGACAGAGCCAGGTGCCACCTACCACGGACTGGGTCCTGCTGAAGGTGATCATACGGAAGTGGTCGGAGCCAAGGTGGACAGGACCTAACAGGGTGGTGGAGGGGACATCCCATGCGGTCAGACTGCAGGGAGTAATCATCACAGCAATTGAAGGGAAGGCTCCCCCGCCCTACCCGATGGAGACGGAAACCATGGCTCTGGCAAGAAGGGAAAACTATGCATCGGAGAGCGAATGTGATGTATAAAAGTGGTTTGTTGGTCTCATTTTGATGAGACCAAAAGGGGAATTTGTAAATATATGGCTTAGTTTGAGGCATTCAGAAGCCTTTAATGATATATTTGTTTCAGTACTTATAATACAATGTCATACTTAACCATTAACTAGCACAGTGTGTAGTGTAACCCTTGTATGTACGAACAGACTGTGGAAAAGTACTGAGTACATCTGACTTGTAAAGATAAGCTGATGTAAACACACAATAGGAATGACTTTTAATAAAGAGCAGTGTGTACTGGCGGCGTTAGTAGCGGCTGGGAGAGTGAGGCAGACAGCGGGGGTGTTGCCGCCCTGTGAGTGCAGATGCAGGACATGTTTTAAGCTGTGGTAAAAAAGAACTATTTCGCGCCACCTCCTGCAGAAAGAGGTTACATGGGGTCAGATATCCGGGAACGCGAGAAGGCGGGGACTGAAGTCAGGTCAACAGTCAATCAAGAAGACAACCACACCTCAATGCTTGCACAATGTTCTGTGATTACATGACGTTTTGTACTGTATAAAAGACTGGGTCAGGGGCAGGATAGGGGTCAGACTTCGTGAACTGACACACTATATAGTTTGTCAGGGACAGAAAGGTCGAGACCCAGAGCTCTGAATGCTTTATCCACTTATTGCTAAAATAAACTTAAAGTGTGAGACCGAATATCTTCTCCTATTGCTTCATTTAAAGAACACGCAGCACTTGGCTCACACATAGAAGAAAGTAAGTTGGTAGATTGAGCCAAAGTCCGACAATTGGTGACCCCGACATGATGAAGACGGAGAAGTGACGGAAAAGAAAGAAAATAGAAACAATGGACAACTGATGTCTGATGACAACAACAAGCGGCGTCGCATAAAAAAGGTGAGCAGACGCCTGTTTATATCGAAGTTCTGCAATTGGAAATACTAAATTGATTGTTGTCATTATACTGCAAGTGTCCTAGTAAGAGTAAGTGGATAAAGTATTGATATAGTACGTACAGGTTTAAAGTCCCTTGGGGTTAGAGTCCCCATAAAAGCAACAAGGTACGTACGGGTTTAAAGTCCTTTGGGGTTAGAGTCCCCATAAAAGCAACAAAGCTTAGTACGTACAGGTTTAAAGTCCCTTGGGGTTAGAATCCCCATAAAAGCAACAAGGTACGTAAATGTGAGGAGGTTTAAAGTCCATTGAGCAGGATCTCATAAAAGCAACGCTCACAAATTTACTAAAGCTTAGTACGTACAGGTTTAAAGTCCCTTGGGGTTAGAGTCCCCATAAAAGCAACAAGGTACGTACGAGTTTAAAGTCCCTTGGCGTTAGAGTCCCCATAAAAGCAACAAAGATTAATATGTACAGGTTTAAAGTCCCGTGGGGTTAGAGTCCCCATAAAAGCAGCAAGGTATGTAAATGTGAGGAGGTTTAAAGTCTATTGAGCAGGATCTCATAAAAGCAACGCTCACAAATTGTGGTCTATGATTGTGTTGTATGTTTTAAAACTTATATTGGGGAATGTACGGATGGTGGCAGAAAAGCCAGTAGTGTTTTGAAGTAAGGGTCGGTGGTGTCTCAGCGAGAGAGAGAGTTGGCAGTGGGAATCTAATGGTAACAACAGCGACACTGCTGATAAATCTCGCTGAAAGGGTCAGTTGCTCGGGTGTACTCCATACAAACTGACTGGCCACCGGATTTGTCTCTGATTGGGTTAGTTGCTCGGTTATATTATATCCAAACCAATTGACTGCTAGATGGGAGGATTAAAACAAAATACGTAAAATGGAAGGGGGATTTGATAAAGAGTGTGAGGAATACGGGGGATGTTCTTTCGACTTAATGTTGCCCGTAAAACAGCAGTGGGCTAAAGCTAGAATTCAGTTAGTTAGTGGGGTTGCGAAGGACAAACAAAAAACAATGAGGGAGAAATATGATAAGATTTGGGAAGAATTACAACAGCAGGGTAAAGTCTTGAAAGATGAGGAGAGGGAGAAATTGTCACTGTTTTTAGGAAAAGCAGAAGAGCAAGCTAAATTAGAAGTTCAAGAGCACATGAAGGGAAAGAAAGGGTCAATATTAGTTAGAAGAACGTGGACAAAAGAAGACGAGGAGAAAGAAGAGAGGAGGATTTATCTGCACAACATGACGTTAGCCTGTATGGCAGTAGAAACATTACAAAAGAGAGTAGGTGGTACCTCTAAAACAGAACTGGCAAAGGAGACAGAAAAGGCAGGACCAACCGCGCCATTATATCCTAAATTGCCTGGGCACAATCACTGCCCCCATATCCTGTACCACAAATGCCACTTATGTATGTTCAAGAAGGGGTGTTGGATGTGCAAGAAGTAGGAACGAGAGAGTATGAAGTAAAAGAGAGACTGGCGGAAGCAGTAGAAGAAAGCATCAGAAAGGTAGAAAAACTAACACTAGAAGCTGCACAGAGAGTTAAAGAAGAGGAGGAGGCAAGCAGGGTGATAATGACGCACAGCAGAAACAAAGAACAGCCGAAATAAGGGAGACATTCATTATTGGAAGAGCCAGATGCTCACTCGACACCGTATAGTGTTGAGGGCGAAAGGAGGGGAAGATTACGTAGTTCAGGTCAGTTACTAGATGACGGGTTCTCAGACAGAAGAAGAGATTTGAGGGAAGAACGAGATAGAGACAAATTGGATGGGGGGGAATCTGAAAATACTACAGATATTGAGGATGCAGAATCCCTGACAGAGGATGACCCACACACCTACCCCGTCACTTTGAAAGGCTCACTCACAATGCATGCTAACATGGCCCTCCAATGAAGCCCCTACCTGAACCAAGTTACAGCCTGCGTCCCAGAGACACATTACGACAGCCCGTACAGTATCAGCACCACCAAATGCCATTTACAGAGGCTCTTATATGGGGGATGTTTATCAGCCCTTCACATTTACTGATATGAACTGCATCCTGGATAAAATGCCCCCACCCATGGAGGGAGGTGGGCCTTGGATGACTAAATTTTGCCAATACACATTAGGGCACAAGTTAGCCATGGGTGATTGGAGAGCATTGTTGGGCAAGCAATTGAATATGTGGAAAATACAGCAGATTGAAGCGTCTGCGGGGACCACCTTACTACCTGATTCAGAACCGTTTGTGCAGCATGCCACCTGTGTGGGAAGGGCAATGAGGGATAGATTTCCGATTCCACCGGGAGCGATGCACTCACTCACCCTCACAATGAAGGAGGGTGAGGATATGCCTGCCTTTTTGGCTAGGTGTAAGGGCACGTGGACAGATACTGCGGGGAGCCATCCAGGGTCAGGTCAGCTACAGACCACATTATTTAGGAATGCCGTTATGGCAGGGATGCCTAAGGAGGTAAAAGAGGAATTGGAGAGTAATCCTGATATCCCAGGTTGTTCTACAGAACAGTGGGAGAAACACTTAACGCACCACATGAAGCGTTACAGGACAAAACAGGATGAAGATAAACAGAGCAACGAGTCAGCTCAAGTGCAGTTGCTGAACTTACAGCTCGATGAGGCTAGGAGGAAGGCTAATGATACTAGGAAGACCTCCCAAAAGACGACTAATCAGATGGTTCAGCAGCCGTCGCCACAAAACAAACTGCCCAGTCTGGACCCAACACCTGATTGGATGCCTCCTTACTCTTACTATGGGAGCAAGCCTATAGGTGATTCCGGAGGAATGCGTGGCAGAGGGAGGGGCCGCGGAGGACCAAGAGGTCAACCACCCAACACTTGTTTTGAATGTGGCCAGCCCGGGCATTGGAGACGGAATTGTCCCATGCTGTGGGGATCCAGGCAGGGCAGGGATTGATCAGAGGACAGTATGTCCGCTCAAGTCAGTCTCCTTTTCAACAGGTTCCTCAACCTTACCAAGCCCTAAATGTAGCTGCAGCCCCGGTGCAACGACAGTACCCCCAGACTATGCCGGACGGGCAGGGGTATGAATATTGATGGGGCCCGAGAATCCAGGGGCATGTGGGGTTGGCAGACCCCTATATGCAAATGAGGGTAATGGACAAGAATCTGTCTTTTTTGGTTGACACGGGTGCAAGATTTTCTACCATCACCTCGGTCAAATATGTCATCCTCCAGCGTCCAGTTAGTAGGTTTCTCTGGCAAACCAGAAAATCTGCCTTTGACATCGCCACTGATCACATCAGTGGCCGGACAGACCTTTCGTCACCGGTATATTTCATCACCTTCATGCCCTGTGAATCTGATGGGTCGTGACTTGCTGGTGAGATGTGGGGTCTCGGTCCTGTGCGGACTAGACGGGCTGGTAGTGACCTTTCCAAATGGCTATTCTGTCAACTGTTCTATGACAATGATTCACTCTGGATCCCAAATGATGCTATCACCGGACACATCACCAATGGCGGAAGGGCAGTGGGCAGATATATACTGGGGACTCCTCGAACCTGAAAACAGGCAGAACAACAGTATACAGTCTTTATACAGCCAATGGCGACCCGGGGTTCAGATGCTGCATCCCTATGCTCCTCCTGCAGATCCCCTTCACGTTACCCTGTATTATGATCGAGATGATAATGACATCTATCAGCATTTAGAAGGGACTCAATGGGATACTTCCTCTAGTTGTATTCTGATAGGGAAAGAAGGTGTGGCAGGTGTTGTTGAACTGACTGCAGAACAGTTGGAATGGTATGAGATGTCTGAAGAAGCTATACCTCATCTTACATTGGCTGTGCATGCTAAATATCAGGCCAAGGATCTGGGACCTATGTCCAAACGTTTGATGGCGCTAACTGATTGGGTTTGGACTCAGCTACCCGGTTTACAATATTCACCATCAGAGGAAGCCTATAGAATTATGTACAGGACAACTGACACGGTACTGCTGGAACATAGGCAGATTGAAAGGTTTCACGGCAGGGAAAAAAACAGACCATCCACAGACTGCAGCGATGCTTGATACTCTACCAGATACCTTGTGGTCAGCAGGTTCAACGGACGTTGGTCACTGCAAACATGTTACACCAATCACATTCAATTTAATTGACCACACTCCAATTTGGCAGAGACAATATTCACACAAACCAGAGGCTGAAGCCGGCATTGCCGACACAATTGAAGGATTGTTAGCAGCAGGGGTGCTAGAACCCTCCCAGTCAGCCTGGAACACCCCCATTCTACTGGTAAAGAAGCAGGATACAGGTAGATATAGGATGGCGCATGATCTCAGATGGATCAATTGTGTTGTTTCCACTCCAACAGTTCCAGTTCCAAACCCATACACTGCGATGTCTGTGCTGACCCCTGACCATAAGTGGTTCTTGTGCATTGATCTGGCCAACACGTTTTTCTGTTTGCCCCTAGCTGATCATTTGAGGGACATTTTCTCATTTACTTACAAAGGCCAACAACTACGTTATACAAGGGTCCCTCAAGGGTTCATTTTGTCGGCGGGAGTGTTTAATCAGGTACTAAAATGGCAGCTGAAGGACCTTACACTCCAAAAGGGGGAGATACTGGTCCAGTATGTGGATTACATTCTTCTGGTGGCACCAGACCATGTTTCTTGTCTGGAAGCCACAAAGTCATTGTTGGTTCAACTGTGTAACATTGGTTTCAAAGTGTCACGAGCTAAAGTGCAATGCTGCAGACAAATGGTGTCTTTTTTGGGTAGAGTGATTTCCGCTAAGGGAACAGGTGTCTCTCCATTCCATAGATCCTCCATTCTGCATCATACCAAACCAGTCACTGTAAAAGACATGGTCTCATTTCTTGGGTTGGCAGGATACAGCAGACGATTCGTTGCATCATATGGGGAGCTCACTTTCCCTCTCAGGGCCATGGTAAATGAGCAAGGCATGAGAAATTTGTCGGCCCATTTGCAGTGGACCACGGAGGCAGACGAAAGTTTAATCTCTCTTAAACAGGCCTTAACGCGGGCTGCTGATTTAGCGGTCCCGGACTACAAAGAGCCATTTTTCCTCGATATTTCTGAAAGATTACACACAGTAAATGGTGTTCTTTTTCAGAAAAAAGGGGGAGGCAGGCAGGTGCTGATGTATGTAAGTGTTACCCTTGACCCAATAGAGAACAGATACCTGCCATGTACAAGACATGCAGCAGGGGCAGCAAAAATTCTTCAAAAGGTAGCACATATAGTCATGGGCCATTCACTAACGGTACTGACGACACATAGTATAGTGGCCTATGTGAACTCAACAGCCTTTACAATGACGTCACTGCGGCAAACCAGGTTAGAGAAAATTTTGAATGCACCACATATAATTTTTACACATGAAGGAATTAACATGGCTGATAACATGGGAGAAGGACAGCCACACGTGTGAGGAAAGGATACAGAGAGACGTCAAAGTTAGGGCAGATTTACAGGCAATTCCACGAGTAGACCCAGAAGTAGTGCTGTTCACAGATGGTTGCTGTTACAGACATCCAACTGAAGGACTTAAAGCAGCCTATGCAGTGGTGCGACGGACAAGTGAGGGATTTGAGGAAGTATTGACAGGAAAAGTGACAGGTAAAGAATCAGCCCAGTTGGCTGAACTACAGACAATGATTGCTGCGTTAGAATGGTCAGAGGGAAAAAGAGTAAATATCTACATCGACTCTGCATATGTGGCAGGGGCTATACAGGTAGAACTCAGTCAATGGATCAGGGCAGGATTCTTAACAGCAGTGAAAATCCCAATTAAACATGAAAAAGATATGAAAAGATTAGCGGAGGCCCTAATGAAACCTGAAGAAGTGGCGGTGGTCAAGTGTAGAGGACATGATAAAGCAGATATAGTAGTAGCGAAGGGCAATCAGGAAGCCGACTCAGCAGCAAAGAAAGCAGCAGGGTATACCCCACAGTATATAATTATGCAAACAGAGAGAACAGTGTATGACCTGCTGCCTGCTTGCGATGCAAATGTGTTAATCAAAGAGCAGCAGAAAGCCTCTCCTCATGAACTGACAGTTTGGAGAGAGAGAGGGGCCACAGAGTCAGAAGGGATTTGGAGGTCACCAGACGGTAGACCAGTCCTAACCCCAGGTTTGATAGCTTCCATGCTCCAGGAAGCTCATGGGCTCACACATTGTGGAAAAACACAGATGCAGAGGTATCTGACACATTGGTGGCATCCGTTCTTGCCAGCAATGATTGAAAATTATATCAGGGAATGTAGAACGTGTACACAATACAATATGAGACCAACAGTGAAACCACACGAGGGAAAATTCCCTCTCCCAAGAATGCCAGGTCAGGAAATAGTGATTGACTACACTGACATGATAGAGAGAGTAAACGGATACCGGTACCTTTTGGTAGCAGTGGATGCATACACTGGTTGGCCAGAAGCAATACCAGCAAAAAAGGAAGACGCAAAAACAGTGATCAAATTCTTGATAAACCAATACATTCCAATGCATGGGTTTCCAAAGAGAGTTAGGTCAGATAATGGCACACATTTCAAGAATAAAGACCTGTAAGAAGTTGAAGCAGCTTTAGGACCGAAACATGCGTTTGGAACAGTGTACCATCCTCAGTCACAGGGAAAATTGAAAAGAATGAATCAGTCCATAAAAGGAAAAATAGGAAAAGTGTGTGCACAAACAAAGTTAAGCTGGGTGGATGCCCTACCTTTAGCTTTACTGTCTATTAGAAGTTCAGTAAACTCCATCACCGTACGAGCTAACAACAGGGCAGCAGGAATACAGATGTTAGAGGGAGGAGGAGCCTCTCTAAGGTACAAACCTTACTATGATCAACTAACAGCTTTGGTGTCAGCTTTCTCCAAACAGGTTGGATTGGAAAAGTGGGACCGACAGAGCCAGGTGCCACCTACCACGGACTGGGTCCTGCTGAAGGTGATCATACGGAAGTGGTCGGAGCCAAGGTGGACAGGACCTAACAGGGTGGTGGAGGGGACATCCCATGCGGTCAGACTGCAGGGAGTAATCATCACAGCAATTGAAGGGAAGGCTCCCCCGCCCTACCCGATGGAGACGGAAACCATGGCTCTGGCAAGAAGGGAAAACTATGCATCGGAGAGCGAATGTGATGTATAAAAGTGGTTTGTTGGTCTCATTTTGATGAGACCAAAAGGGGAATTTGTAAATATATGGCTTAGTTTGAGGCATTCAGAAGCCTTTAATGATATATTTGTTTCAGTACTTATAATACAATGTCATACTTAACCATTAACTAGCACAGTGTGTAGTGTAACCCTTGTATGTACGAACAGACTGTGGAAAAGTACTGAGTACATCTGACTTGTAAAGATAAGCTGATGTAAACACACAATAGGAATGACTTTTAATAAAGAGCAATGTGTACTGGCGGCCTTGGTAGCGGCTGGGAGAGTGAGGCAGATTGCGGGGGTGTTGCCGCCCTGTGAGTGCAGATGCAGGACATAAGCTGTGGTAAAAAAACAAGAACTCAAAGTTTGTGCGAAGATTTGTAGCTCGGGTGCTCGTTGTTGTGGTTCTGTTCGCCGAGCTGGAAGTTTTTGTTGCAAACGTTTCATCCCCTGGCTAGGCGACATCATCAGTGCTTGGGAGCCTCCTGCGAAGCGCTTCTTTGATTTTTCCTCCGGTGTTTATAGTGGTCTGTCCCTGCCGCTTCAGGTTGTCAGTTTCAGCTGTCCGCTGTAGTGGTAGGTATATTGGGACCTGGACCCAATATACCAACCACTACAGCGGACAGCTGAAACTGACAACCGGAAGCGGCAGGGACAGACCACTATAAACACCGGAGGAAACATCAAAGAAGCGCTTCGCAGGAGGCTCCCAAGCACTGATGATGTCGCCTAGCCAGGGGACGAAACGTTTGCAACAAAAACTTCCAGCTCGGCAAACAGAACCACAACAAAAACAAGAACTATTTCGCGCCACCTCCTGCAGAAAGAGGTTACATGGGGTCAGATATCCGGGAACGCGAGAAGGTGGGGACTGGAGTCAGGTCAACAGTTAATCAAGAAGACAACCACACCTCAATGCTTGCACAATGTTCTGTGATTACATGACGTTTTGTACTGTATAAAAGACTGGGTCAGGAGCAGGATAGGGGTCAGACTTCGTGAACTGACACACTATATAGTTTGTCAGGGACAGAAAGGTCGAGACCCAGAGCTCTGAATGCTTTATCCACTTACTGCTAAAATAAACTTAAAGACCGAATATCTTCTCCTATTGCTTCATTTAAAGAACACGCAGGACTTGGCTCACTCATTGAAGAAAGTAAGTTGGTAGATTGAGCCAAAGTCCGACACAGGGGATGGGAATCAAATGAGGTTAGTGGACAGTAAGAAGGTAGTAGCTAAAGCCTGTAAGCAACTTAATAATGAAGTCAGCATGACTAAGGGGAAGTGTAAGCAGGGAGCAGATGATGCACGCAAAGGGACAGGTGGTCTGAGGCGCATTTGTTTTAATGCGAGTAGTGAAGTAGGTAAGGCAGATGAACCTAGGGCTAGGATTAGTGCCTGAAAGTATGATGTTATTGCTATTACTGAAACTCGGTTGAGGAAGGGCAAGATTGGCAACTAAATATCCCAGAATACAGATGCTTCAGGCGGGATAGAGGGGGAGGTAAAAGGGGTGGAGGAGTTACATTATTGGTCAGAGAGGATATTACAGTTGTGCTGAACAAGGGCACAATGGAGGATTCAAGCAGCGAGACATTACGGGCAGAGCTTAGGAATAGGAAGGGTGCAGTAACAATGCTGGGGCTGTACTACAGGCCCCCAACAGCAAGCGTGAGATAGAGGTACAAATATGTAGACATATTATGGAAAGACATAGGAGCAACAGGGAGATTTTAATTTTCCCAACATTGACTGTGATTCACTAAGTGTTAGAGGTTTAGATGTAGCAGAATTTGTAAGGAATATCTAGGAGGGTTTTCTAGAGGAGTATGTAAATAGTCTAACTCGGGACGGGGCCACACTGGACCTGGTGTTGGCGAATGAACCTGGCCAGGTGGTTGAAGTTTTAATAGGGGATTACTTTGAGAATAGTGATCACAATTCCATACGTTTTAGAAAACTCATGGACAAAGACGAGAGTGGTCCTAAAGAAAGAGTGCTAAAATGGGGGAAGACCAACTATAGCAAAATTCGGTAGGAGCTGGGACCAAGTGGGTTGGGACCAAATATTTGGTGTAAATCCACATTTGATATGTGGGAGGCTTTTAAAGAGAGGTTGATTAGCGTGCAGGACAGACATGTCCCTGTGAAAATGAGGGACTGAAATAGCCAGATTAGGAAACCATGGATGACAGGTGAAATTAAGAGACTAGCTAAGAGGAAAAAGGAAGCATACATAAGGTCTAGGTGACTGAAAACAGACGAAGCTTTGGATGAATATCGGACAAGTCAGACCAATCTGAAATGAGGAATAAAGAGGGATAAAAGGTCATAGTCATAGTGTCATAGTTATAGAGATGTACAGCATGGAAACAGACCCTTCGGTCCAACTCATCCATGCCAACCAGATATCCCAACCCAATCTAGTCCCACCTGCCAGCACCTGGCGCATATCCCTCCAAACCCTTCCTATTCATATACCCATCCAAATGCCTTTTAAATGTTGCAATTGTACCAGCCTCAATCACTTCCTTTGGCAGCTCATTCCATACATGTACCACCCTCTGAGTGAAAACGTTGCCTTAGGTCTCTTTTATATTTTTCCCCTCTCACCCTAAACCTATACCCTCTAGTTCTGGACTCCCCACCCCCGCCAGGGAAAAGATTTTGTCTATCTATCCTACCCATACCCCTCACGATTTTGTTAACCTCTATAATGTAACCCCTCAGCCTCCGATGCTCCAGGGAAAACAGCCCCAGCCCGTTCAGCCTTTCCTGACAGCCCAACCCTGGCAATATCCTTTCTGAATCCTTTCAAGTTTCACAACATCTTTCCGATAGGAAGGAGACCAGAACTGCATGCAAGATTCCAACAGGGGCCTATCTTTAGCAAACAGGGTTAAGGAAAATCTCAAACCCTTTTATTCATATATAAGGAGCAAGAGGGTAACGAGGAAAAGGGTTGGCCCACTCAAGGGCAAAGGAGGGAAGTTATGCATGGAGTCAGAGAAAATGGGTGAGATTCTTAATGAGTGTGTCCGTATTCACTGAGGAGAGAGACATGACAGATGTTGAGGGTAGGGATAGATGTTTGATTGCTCTAGGTCAAGTCGGCATAAGGAGGGAGGAAGTGTTGGGTATTCTAAAGGCAGCAAGGTGGACACGTATCCCCGGTCCAGATAGGATCTATACCAAGTTATTAAAGGAAGCGAGAGAGGAAATAGCTGGGGCCTTAACAGATATCTTTGCAGCATCCTTGAACACAGGTGAGGTCCCGGAGGACTGAAGAATTGCTAATGTTATCCCCTTGTTGAAGAAGGGTAGCAAGGATAATCCAGGTAATTATAGATCGGTGAACCTGATATCAGTGGTAGGGAAGCTGCTGGAGAAGATACCGAGGGATAGGATCTATTTCCATTTGGAAGAAAATGGGCTTATCAGAGAAAGGCAACTTGGTTTTGTGCAGAGAAGGTCATGTCAGAGAAGGTCAGGCGAGGCCAACTTAATAGAATTCTTTGAGGAAGTGACAAACGTGATTGATGAAGGAAGGGCTGTAGATGTCATATACATGGACTTCAGTAAAGATTTTGATAAAGTTCCCCATGGTAGGCTGATGGAGAAAGTGAAGTCGCATGAAGTCCAGTGTATAATAGCTAGATGGATAGAGAATTGGCTGGACAACAAGAGACAGAGAGTAGTAGTGGAAGGAAGTTTCTCAAAATGGAGAACAGTGACCAGGGGTGTTCAACAGGGATCATTTTGGGACCACTGTTGTTTGTGATATATATAAATGATCTGGAGGAAGGTATAGGTGGTCTGATTAGCAAGTTTGCAGATGACACTAAGATTGGTGGAGTAGCAGATAGTGAAGGGGACTATCAGAGAATGCAGCAGAATATAGATAGCTTGGAGAGTTGGGTGAAGAAATGGCAGATGGAGTTCAATCTGGGCAAATACGAGATGATGCATTTCAGAAGATCCAATTCAAGACAAACTATACAATAAATGGAAAAGCCCTGGGGAAAACTGATGTACAGAGAGATCCAGACATTCAGGTCCATTGTATCGTGAAGGTGGCAACGCTGGTCGATAGAGTAGTAAAGAAGGCATACTGCATGCAGAGGTTGCGGGGGGACCTGATTGAGGTCTACAAAATCATGAGAGGTATAGACAGGGTGGATAGCAAGAAGCTTTTTCCCCACAGAGTAAGGGACTCAATTACTAAGGGATATGAGTTCGAGGTGAGAGGGGAAACGTTTAAGGGAGATAGGCATGGAAAATTCTTTATGCAAAGGATGGTGGGTGCCTGGAACAAGTTGCCAGTGGAGATGGTAGAGGAGGGCACAATAGATGTATCTAGACAGATACATGAATGGTCGGGCAACAGAGGGTTACAGATCCTTGGAAAATAGATGACTAGTTTAGATAGAGGATCTTGATCGGTGCAAGCTTAGATGGCCTGTTCTGTGCTGTAATTTTCTTTGTTCTTTGTTCATAAATGTGGACATTATGCAGTTAATTCAAGGAGGAAAACATGACCAGGTTTTGAGAAGTCAATTTAGGACTACACTGAAAAACTTTGGGAAACAAGGCTCTATTGTGTTGCATATTTTGGGTGATCAACAACAGGAATCTGGGGGAGAAGTTGTAAATGTTGTTTTCTGATGACATTTCTCAAAATATGGCCTGTCAATGTAGACAACACTATCTAACTTAATTATTAAAAGCAGTAGATACCATTTAGACGTTTTTGTTTCATGATATTTCTACCTCGTTTTCTTTAAAACAAACTGCACTGATTTTTATGACAAAATCACAGAGTCCTCTAATCCTGAATGTGCAAAGCACAACAGTAAAACACATCTTTATTTAAAAGCCTGGTTTTATTTTCATTTGCACAAATGGAACTAATAATAGACATTTACAGCCAGAAGTTGGACTCTAAACCAGTCAATACCCCTTATATGTAAAATCTTATTTGCATTCAGAGCACACGATCTTTCAATGAGAAGTTGAGTTGAATTTACGACAGCTTTGAATTTGCCTGCCAATTTCCTCAGCATTGATTAATGGTTTACAATTAGGTATTATCCAACTAACCTTTTAAGAAAGATTGTGATTGACAGACACCGCTGTCTGGTATCACTCAGAGACTGATTCCATCCCAAATCCCAGGTTGGCGTGGAGATAACATATCGGAAATCTTATGGTCACATTATCTCCACCAGTTCCTCTAAATATAACACAATTCCTCACTCATTGGCCCTCTACTCTCATCCATTGGTATCTGGCTCGAACTACTCTCCACAGCTGGCATCCATCTCTCCACTGCTTCTTGCCAACTCATGATCTCGCCACAGCCTTCATCTCTTCCCACTTCTACTCTGCTCGTAGCCTATTCTTCCCTCTGGCCTCTGGCCCTCTCATTTTCCATACTGGCTTCCCGCTTGACCTTGAGTGGCCTCCTTCATGGAATCCCTGATTGGCCAATTGGAGCCAGGGGAATAATTGAGGTAAATGAATATGATCTCAGAGATGTTACTGAAATGGGCTACAAAGAGCCCCAGGCTCAGTTGATGTATAGTCCATCTGGACGAAAGCAAAAAGAAAGGCAAGGGAATGAAATATTGGCAGGAGTAGAGTTCAGACCCCAATAGTTTGTCACTCTGTAGGCAAAGCTACAAATCCAACAAATAGTAGGAGTATGTAAAAAGAACAGAGCAATAATTATGGGTTACTTTAATCATCATGTTGATTGAGTTAATCAAATTGGAAAGGGTAACTAAGACAACAAATTCACAGAGTGCATTGGGACATTTTTGAGCCATGTGTCATGGAGTCAACCAGGGTGCAGAATCTTGTAATGTTAATGAGGTAGCCTTATTAAACGACCCCAAAGAGTAAAAGATCCCGAACAAGTACTGATCATAACATGGTGGAATTTAATATCCAGTTTGAGAAAGAGAAACTTAGGTACTGTATTTAAATTAACTAAAGGAAATTACGACGAAATGAGCATAGAGTTAGCTGAAGTGAAGAGCAACTTAAAATAATAGGCAGAAGAGTAGGCAGTCTGTAGGCTCCTGTGCTCGGGCTTGTCCTTTTCATTGTTTTGTTCTTCCACCTTCTTCTCTCGGCTTTTTTTTAGTTTTTGCTTAAACTACCTTATAAAGAGAGCTCTTCAATAGGAAGGCGGCTTCAATGGGGTCAGGAGCGGACGCATCTTCAGAGGCAGTGTAATCATAGAGTCAGCCAGCCTGTGAAGCCCAGAGCGGCTTTCGGCAGAGACACTGTGTGGGCTTGTGTAGCCCGGAGTGGGACTTGAACAGCAGCATGACATGGGCTTGTGAAACACAGAGTGGGACTCTTGCTGTGGCATGGTGTGGATTGGTGTAGCCTAGAGCAGAACTCTTGCAGCAGCAAGGCTTGGGCTGGTGAAGCCCTGAGCAAAACCCTGGTGGTGGCATGGCTTTGGCTGGTGAAGCCATCCACTAATGGCTATCACTAAAGAAATAGTATTAGACAAACTAATGGGGCTCAAGGTAGAAAGGTTCCCTGCCCTGATGGCTTGCATCCTAGAAGCCTAAAAAATCAACAGCATTAAAAAGCTGCTAATTTGACAACCCTACTCAAAAACGGGGGGAGGCAAAAACCTGTAACTATTGGCCAATTAGCCTCACATCTATTATTGAAAAAACACTGGAATCAATTATTAAGGAAGTAACGGCAGAATATTTCGTAAACCACTATCTAATCAAGGAGAGTCAGTAGTGTTTCATGAAAGGGAACTCATGTCTGACTAATTTATTAAAATTTTCTGAGGTAGTTTCAATCAGAGTGAATAGAGGGGAATCAGAATATGCTCGACAAGTACCTCACAACAGAGTAAAGCATAAGGTAAGAGGTCATGGTGTTGATTAAATTAGATTCCCTACGGTATGGAAACAGGCCCTTTGGCCCAACAAGCCCACACCATCGCTCCGAAAAGTAATCTATCCAGACCCATTCCCCTACTGTATATTTATTCCTGACTAATGCATCTAACAATACGGGTAATTTAGTATGGCCAATTCACCTGACCTGCACATCTTTGGGTTGTGGGAGGAAACCGAAGCACCCGGAGGAAAACTACACAGACATGGGGAGAATGTGCAAACTCCAGTTAGTCACCCAAGGCAGAAATCAAACCCTGGTCCCTGGCGCTGTGAGGCAGCAGTGCTAACCACTGAGTCACGTGATTGGAGGTAGTAGAATTGGTGGATGTAGAATTGGCTAGTAGGCAGGAAACAGCAAGTGAGAGTAAGGGGCTCTTTTTCAGGTTGGTGACCTGTGACCAGTGGGGTTACATAGGGTTCAGTGCTGACACTACAACTGCTCACAATACATATTAATGACTTGGAGGAAGGAAGTGAATGTACTGCACCAAATTTGCAGATGACACAAATAGGTGAAAAGGCTTGGGAAAACAATACAAACAGAGAGATATTGATAGGTTAAATAATTGGACAAGAAGTTAGTAAATGGAGTATAATCTGGGAACATGTGAAGTTGTACTTCTTGGAAGGGAGAACAAAACAGCAACATTATTTAAATGGACAAAGACTGCAGAAAGCTGCAAACAAAGGAATTTGAGGATACTTGTGCATAAAACCTAGCACACAAGTGCAGCAGGCAATTAGGAAGGCTATTAAGAATGTTGACCCGAATTTCATGGGGATTGGAGTAGAAGAGTAGTGAAGTCTTACTGCACTCTCACAAAGAGTCTGGGGCCAAAAGGCATAGTCTCAGAGTAAAGATGTACCAACTTAAATCTAAGATAAAGAGATATTTCTCCCGTCAGAGGGTTGAGAGCCTTTGGTACTCATTGGCAGAGAGGGTTGTAGGGACACAGACCTTGTGGTATATTTAAGGGTAGACAGATAGATTCCGAATTGACAGGGAAATCAAGGAATATGGAGAAACGGCAGGAAAGTGGGGAGGGTCATATCAACTATGACCCTATTGAATGACAGAACAGGCCATTCAATAGGGACCAAATTGCCCACTCTTGTTCCTATTTTTCTTATGGTCTTATGATTACCGATGGAACAGATGCCCATTCCAATGTATTATGGTGACCTTTTTGCCAGTATGAAGAGTTTTGTGTGAGTCATCTATGAACTCACTGATTTTGGTGAATACTGGTGAATGCTAAAGAAGTTTGGAGCCTCAGGATTGTTATTACTTCTGCTTAATGAGGAACTGGATACAAGTTTTAGCTATTTGAAATAAAGCAGCAATCCTTTCTTGAGTGCAACATTGCATTAGTGACTCCTGGATCCTTAATCAAAATTGCTCAATGCTGTGGTGACTCTGCCTAGCACTTGCATCTCCTGGACTATCTACCTAGTGATGCTTAAAACCATTTCCTTCTGCAAATTGCAACAATTGAGCTAATGATAAAATAATCAAATTTCCTATATGTTGGTTGAGGGACATTTACTGGTCAGAATAGTGAAACTCACTTGGCTTTCTTATAACCATATATTCGAAATGGAACTTAAGGATTGATCCAATTTAATGGCATAATGACAGTTCTTAATGTGACAATTGTTTTGCATCCCTCGTCCCTGTGAAGCTCAATCTGTTCAAAATTGTATGTACTGCCACTGCTTTCACTAATAGGAAGTTGATCATCTGCAATATGGTGTTCACTACATTGAGAAACACCACCAAGTTCCACTGCTGATCCTTGGAATGAGCCAGAAGTAGTTCAATGTCACCATGATTTTTACAGCTTCTGACAGTATGTGTAAGAATGTTTTGAGGTCGGAAGTCTTCAGCAATCAACAATGAGAGCACAAATTCCATTACCATAAGCTAGGCAGACATTAATTGCAACAATGATTTTCTAGGGAAGAAATTTGTCACAACCAAGATCTGAAGAGGAATGCCCCTAGGCAAAAAAGTCTAAATTGTTCTGGTGACAAGCAATCATTTAATTACAGCACTTTTTCTGATCTGTTGTGAAATATAAAAATTTCTAGCCCACTTCAAATGGGTGGAATTATTAGACATTAGGTATATAGAAACATTCATTTTCCCTTAATTCACCATCCATTACTGCAAGTATTGCAGACCAAAGCATTTGTATCAAGTCACCAAAGTGACTCAGCAATTCAGAAGTGCATGTAATATAAGATGAAGTCCATACTAACAATAGTACATGACACTGACATATATGCAAATCAAAGGACAATAGCAGTGCCTCACAAAATATTTTTCAATATGATCATATTTTAACTCACCATCACCTTCTAGAGGGCAACTAGAGATGGTAACAAATGGTGACTTGCCAGTGACAGTCATTCGTCTTAACAATTATATAATAGGAGCTCTTAAAAATCAACAGATGACAGCAAATTCAAGACACAAAAAAAATGTAAAATAACAAATAGTATGAATGTAACAATGCAGAAAGAGGCCAAAGTGAACACAGGCCTCAGAGATAATGAGGCAGGGGAAACAATTATGGGGAACCAGAAAATGGTAGAGGAGTAAGTAATAAATTTCCATTAGTCTTCACAGTAGAAGACATTACCAGCATTCCCAAAAATACCAAATAAGCAAAGGGTCAAAGCAGGAGAGGAAATAAAACTAAAAACTAAAGAATGTCACTGGAGAATGACAATAGGAAAATTAATGAGACTAAGTGCCGATAAGTTCCTGGACTGGATATTAAAATCCTAGGATTTTAAAGAAAGTAGCTAGACATACTAGATTAAAAATCACACAACACCAGGTTATAGTTCAACAGGTTTAATTGGAAGTACTAGCTTTCAGAGCACCGCTCCTTCATCAGGTGGTTGTGGAGGACACAATTGTAACGCACAGAATTTATAGCAAAAGTTTACAGTGTGATGTAACTAAAATTATACATTGAAAAATACCTTATTGTTTGTTGAGTCTTTCATCTGTTAGAATACCATGATAGTTTCACTTCTTTCATATGTAAATCACAAAACTTTTTTTTAAAAGTTACATTCTCAGGTTAACCTGAGAGGTCAAAGTGAACACAGGCCCCATAGAGAATGAGCAGGGGAAACAATTGTGTCTTACAATTGGGTCCTCCACAACCACTGATGAAGGAGCGGCGCTCTGAAAGCTAGTGCTTCCATTTAAACCTGTTGTACTATAACCTGGTGTTGTGTGATTTTTAACTTTGTACACCCCAGTCCAACACTGGCATCTCCAAATCAGACATACTAGATGTATTGATAATAATCTTCCAAGAATTCTTAAGTTCTGGAAATGTCCCAGTGGATTGGAAAATACCAATGTAACACCGTATTCTAAAAGAAAGGAAGATAAAAAATAAGGAACTAACTATAAGTCAATTAGTTCAATATTTGGTAATGGGAA
The DNA here is from genome assembly GCF_037043375.1 of Chiloscyllium plagiosum. Lineage (NCBI taxonomy): Eukaryota > Metazoa > Chordata > Chondrichthyes > Orectolobiformes > Hemiscylliidae > Chiloscyllium > Chiloscyllium plagiosum. The sequence goes on along the minus strand of NW_028270164.1, from coordinate 50,869,011 downwards.
TATGTTGAAGTCTTATAAATGATGCAATTTATGAAGACATAATGCAATCACAGAAACATAAAAACATAGAAAATAGGTGCAGGAGTAGGCCATTCAGCCCTTCAAGCCTGTACTACCATGCAATATGATCATGGTTGATCATGCAATTTCAGTATCTTACTCCTGCTTTCTCTCCATATCCCTTGATCCCTTTAGCCATAAGGACCATATAATGATGACTGGGCCCCCACGCATGATCCACATTATTATTCCACATTATCATTCCACAATCACTAGGTTGATAAGCCTTTCCGCTGCCAAAAATACACACAGACTACTTTCTCTGGAAACTCTACTTACCAAATGACATATATAAGCCAATAGCGGGGTGCCCTTCTCAGCCATCCATTCTTTTCTGGACTCAACCAATTGCATGATGCAGCAAAGATTGGCTTCCCAAAATGTTTATGTCTCTGTCAATGTGGCCAGTTACTGATCTGTTGAATAATACATGTATCGCCACAAACATTCCAACAGGCTTTTGAACAAGCTGACAAGCAATTTACTACCAAGATAAACTGACATTTTATCAGAATCAGATGACAGCATGTCATGCTTTTCCATTCTTTTGTACAGTATGTACAGTAATGGTAAACCAATAGTGCTGGTCAGTAGTGTCAATTTTCACATGCAACTGTCTCAGTACTCTCCTCCATGTGGAGGTACAAATCCTATCCCGTGTGATTAATTGCAATTTTGATTAGTAGATGAAAAAAGTAATGACTCCATTGCACTCACAATATACATATTTCTCTCACCTGCATGAAAAAGCCATCCTCTGTTACTTCTTGTGGTCTCACTGCAGAAACAGGACCACAACTTACTCTTGGTGGAATAAACAGTTTGAAAGGATTTTCTTTCACACCATCGCTAACCACCTTAGGTTCCATTGTGTAGTATCTATTGAGGCAAAAAATGTAACACTCAAATTTGAAAAATGATTCTTGATGTGAAGCCTCTGCCAATAAAAGTTAATTAGAGAGTCAACAGGCATTGTTTCTAACAATCTGATATTTTTCTTTATATAACTTTGATTCATCTCAATTAAATATGTGCAAAAATATCACCATGAGCTCTTACTATACATAATTGAAAGCAAAACCATACTTCTTTCACAATTTCAGCTAGCTATAAGATTTTAATGTTATAACTATACCATTTAGAGATTTATTTGTGAAAAGTATAAAATAAACAAACTATATAAATCAAAAATACACCTTATGAAAAGATCTGATGAATATTGAATCAAAAGTTTATAAGGAGCAATATTCATCCTGTTATCTTAAGTGCACAAAAAGAGAGGTGCAGTCCTTGATTGGAGGACCAGTGGACAGCTTGAAAGTAAGTGAGTGAGCTAATGTGTTGCAACGGTAGCCTTTTGCAAAAAACAGAATCCTTTTGCTAAGCTGCCTTGATTGGAGGACCAGCAGGCAGTTGATTAGCTTGAAAGTAAGTGAGTGAGCTTAATGAGTCACAACAGCAGCCTTTTGCAAGAACCAGACAATCCTTTTGCCAGAGCTGGGAGGGCTGCTGTCTGCTTTTGGAAAGGGGGAGGCCAGCTGCAAGATAAGTGAGTGGAGACACAGCTCCAAACAGATGTGGAAGAGGAGAATGCAAGATGGGAGTCTGGAAGGGGGTAGAAGCAGCAGGCTGCTTGGAGATTACGGAAGGTGGAGGCTGGCAGAGAGTGTGGCTCAGGGAAAGAAGCTGCAGAAGGGAAATCAGGTGAAGAAAGATAGCTGTGAAAGAACAGTGAGGGACACAAACAGGTTTCAAAAGAGGGATGAAGGTAAGATGGAGGCTGCAAGAGCAGTGGTTAGGAGAAGGGTGCTGCAACAGTGGATTGGAGAGGAGTCGATCATAAAAGAGGTAGGGGGAGGAAGGAGGCTGCTGGATGATTTGGGGAGGGGGAAGGTGGCAGAGGTGGACTGCATGGAGAGTACCAGGAGGAGAAGTCTGCAAGGTAGGCTTCAACATAGGAGGAGGTTGAATGAGGTAAAAGATGCAAGAGGGAATTGGGGAGGAGGTTGCTAAAAGCACCAGGTGAGGGAAGAGGGTGCTAAAAGAGATGCTGTGGTAGTGGTAGTGGAGGGGGAATGAGGGAAAGTGGAGAGGCTGCAAGTGGGTTAGCAGAGAAGCAAGTTTCAAGGTGGGCTGGAGGGGAGAAGAATGTTGTATGTCGGAGTCAATGTGACTGCAAGAGCAACATGGGGCATCACAAAGATGGCTGCAAGATGGTGAGGCGAGAAGATGGCAGTGACTGGAAGATTGAAGGAGGGCCTGCAAAAGGCGATTGAAATGAATACTGATTGAAATTCTAAATTTGGTTATCCAAAAATATAAACTGTGCCAAAGAAAGGTTGTTTCTGTCTCAGGCACTTCTCTGGAACACAGGAATGAAGAGGCTTTTTCTTTTGGAGGAAATTAGGATTAGTAACAGAAATAAGGCACAAGTGGGAGTACTCAATAGGTCCTCAAATAGTAACCACACTTGGGAACAAAGTTTACAGGAAATAATATTGGATGCTAGCGGTAAAGGAATTGAAATAATCATGAGTGACTTTAATCTCTACGTAGAGTCATAGAGTCATAGAGATGTACAGCATGGAAACAGACCCTTCCGTCCAACCCGTCCATGCCGACCAGTTATCCCAACCCAATCTAGTCCCACCTGCCATATCCCTCCAAACCCTTCCTATTCATATACCCATCCAAATGCCTCTTAAATGTTGCAATTGTACCAGCCTCCACCACTTCTTCTGGCAGCTCATTCCATACACGTACCACCCTCTGCGTGAATAAGTTGCCCCTTAGGTCTCTTTTATATCTTTCCCCTCTCACCCTAAACCTATGCCCTCTAGTCCTGGACTCCCCAACCCCAGGGAAAAGACTTTGCCTATTTATCATCCATGCCCTTCATAATTTTGTAAACCTCTATAAGGTCACCCTCAGCCTCCGACGCTCCAGGAAAAATAGCCCCAGCCTGTTCAGCCTCTCCCTGTAGCTCAAATCCTTCAACCCTGGCAACATCCTTGTAAATCTTTTCTAAACCCTTTCAAGTTTCACAACATCTTTCCGATAGGAAGGAGACCAGAACTGCACCCAATAGTCCAACAGTGGCCTAACCAATGTCCTGTACAACCACAACATGACCTCCCAACTCCTGTTCTCAATACTCTGACCAATAAAGGAAAGCATACCAAACGTCTTCTTCACTATCCTATCTACCTGCGACTCCACTTTCAAGGAGCTATGAACCTGCACTCCAAGGTCTCTTTGTTCAGTAACACTCTCTAGGACCTTACCATTAAGTGTATAAGTCCTGCAAAGATTTGCTTTCCCAAAATGCAGCACCTCGCATTTATCTGAATTAACTCTATCTGCCATTTCTCAGCCCATTGGCCCATCTGGTCCAGATCCTGTTGTAATCTGAGATAACCCTCTTTGCTGTCCACAAACTGGAAAAATCAGATTGGGAGGCAACAGGAGCCTGGAAGAGGATTTCATAGAATGCCTTAGAGACAGTTTATTAGAGCAGTACATTCTGGAGTTGACCAGAGGGCAGGTATTATTAGATTTGGCATTGTGTAATATGATAAGATTAATCAATGCCCTCAGAATAATTGGACCCTAAGGTAGCAGTATTAATAGTATGATTGAATTTTGCACCATGTTTGAGAGGGAGAAGATTAGGTCTGAGACTGGTATATTAAACCTAAATAAGGGCAACTTTGTGCACATGAAAGCTAAGCTGGCTGAACTGAACTTGCATACTTGGCTAGGGAATACATCATTGGCGATCCAAGAGGCAGTTAAGGACTCAGGATAAATATCATCCTACTATAAAGAAGAGTTTAAATTGGAGGACCCAGAGGGATCCAAGATGGCGGTGTCCTGCTAGGATTGTGTTTGCTGGGCTCCACACCACAACATCAACAGTACAGAGCTAGAACCCGTCCCACCCACGGTACTGTGAGTAAAAACACAATAAAACTGCTCGAGAACCTGAAAAAGCTACCTTTGCTTTCACTGCAGAGGAATGCCAAAGAAAGGAAGAGGCTTTGACAAAGGGTCAGTTAGACTCAAAACGTCAGCTCGTTTCTCTCCTTACAGATGCTGCCAGACCTGCTGAGATTTTCCAGCATTTTCTCTTTTTGTTTCAGATTCCAGCATCCGCAGTAATTTGCTTTTATAAAGGAGGAAGCTTGCCCGGGGCCAGGGCCATGGCCCAGCACACTGAAGCAGCGGGCTTGCTTACTCACCAGACCCTGGTTGAGGAGCTGGCCAAATCTTGCGAGGTCCTGGGAAAGCAGATCGAAGAAAAAAATTGAGGAGAAGCTGGCTCCAGTATCTGCTATGCTGCAAGACTTGGGGAAAAGAATTGATGAACTCGATCGCCAGACCGCAGTGGTAGAGGCAGAGATTGACTCCTCCAAGTGCTGGGTTGAAGCCCTGGCAACACAGGTCCGTGGTTTGTTGGGTCGGTGGATGATTTTGAAAACAGGGGCAGAAGAAAGAACCGGCGTGCTTTTGACATGCCAGAGTGAATGGAAGGTGAGCACCCGGTGGAGTGCTTTGAGAAGTGGTTCCCAGGATTCCTTAGTTTGGAATCTGAAAGGGAAGAATAAAGATTAAGAAAGCCCACTGGGTCACGGCACAAAAGCCAGGTATGGACAAGCGCTCCTGCCCTGTCCTAGTAATGTTCCATTATTATAAAGACAAGCAGAGAGTCATGGAAGTTTCCAGAGCCCGGGGAGGGATCTGAGGGTGTTGGTATGTGGGGCTCCAGGTCATGTGCTTTCAAGACTTCTCGGCGGCGATGACCTGGAAAAGCAAGTCCTACGAGATTGAATGAGTTTGGGATCCAGAAGTCTTTAAGATATCCAATGGTGCTTCAAATCAATCATTATGGATCTATACATTTATTCGACTCGCAAAAGAAAGCAAGGAACTTTGTAGACACGCTGACTTAAAATCGGATGATTGAGTAGGCATACAGGACAGACCTGTTCCAGTTTGCTTTTCTTTAAAAAGAACTTGATGGATTTTCCTTTCTGTTAGTAGTTAGTTGTGTGAAATTGTGCTCGGGATGAATAAAGTATTTACCTTTAATCTCTACTCTAAGTTATACCAAGGGATGGATGACATATTTATTTTTAACTTACTTCTTTATAGTACTAATCTTGTTTTTGTTTTTTTTCCTACTGGTTTGCTGGTGTATGTGGTGTGACTCTAGCTGGTAGGAGTTGAGAGGGTGGTTTGGATGGTTAGTAGGGTTGTGGGATGTGTAGGTGCCCCCTTTGAATGAGGGGTAATTTCCTTTAATCAGTACCTTTGGTGACTTTTTGTTTTTGGTGTATACAGATAGAGTCATTGAGTCAAAGAGATGTACAGCATGGAAACAGACCTTTTGGTCCAACCTGTCCATGCCGACCAGATATCCCAACCCAATCTAGTCCCACCTGCCAGCACCCGGCCCATAACCCTCCAAACCCTTCCTATTCATATACCCATCCAAATGCCTCTTAAATGTTGCAATTGTACCAGCCTCCACCACTTCCTCTGGCAACTCATTCCATGCACGTACCACCCTCTGTGTGAATAAGTTGCCCCTTAGGTCTCTTTTATATCTTTCCCTTCTCACCCTAAACCTATGCCCTCTAGTTCTGGACTCCCCGACCCCAGGGAAAAGACTTTGTCTATTTATCCTATCCATGCCCCTCATAATTTTGTAAACCTCTATAAGGTCACCCCTTAGCCTCCAACGCTCCAGGGAAAACAACCCCAGCCAGTTCAGCCTCTCCCTTTAGCTCAAATCCTCCAACCCTGGCAACATCCTTGTAAATCTTTTCCGAACCCTTTCAAGTTTCACATCTTTCCAATAGGAAGGAGACCAGAATTGCAGGCAATATTCCAACAGTGGCCTAACCAATGTCCTGTTATTGTAAGTTTTGTAGATTTATTGGCTGTAATTATTTTAGTTTATGCAGTTTTGTAGATTTTCTTGCAATGAAGCTCAGTGATCTATAGTTCAGGTTCTCCCTCTCTGGAGTCTAAATGGTGCTATAGAAGGTTATAGCTAAGGATGTGTTCAAGTGGTGCACCTGGGTCATTAAGTGGTGGTCAAGAGGAAGAAGGTGCTTTCCAGTCTTAAAAGGGAGGGTGGATGTTGCCTCGTTGCAAAAACACCTAGATGATGTATTTGAAACTGCAACAGAATGGGTTTGACCGGGTTTATTTTTCATCTTTCAATATGAGGAATAAAGGGGTGGCCATTCTAGTTAGAAAGAATCTCCCATTTAAGTGGTCAGAGTGTTTTAAGGACACACACGGGAACATTTATAATCCTTAAAGCTCTGATACATGGGGTAGAATACAGGATTTTAAATGTTTACTGTCCCCTGGCCTATCGCCTGTTCTTGACAGATGCACTTTTGGGACAGGTTAACTTTGCAGCAGCTTGGCATATTATTCTGGGGGGGGGGGGGGGGGGGAGAGACTTCAATTGTCCAATAGATCCTACAGTGGACAGGTTGACCAAAGTCCCTCCGATATCCTCTTTGCGACCTAAGCAATTAAGGGATTTGTGTGTTGAACTGGGATTGGTAGATGTTTGGAGGCACCTTCACCCTACTGATAGGGATTTCATGTTTTTCTCAAATCCACATAAAGACCAGGATTGATCTTTTTTGACACCCGTAGCACATTGGGGCTCGGTGGTGTCATGTACAATTGGCAATATTTCTGATCACGCCTCAATGGCGTATTAATGGTCAAGAGTAAGGATACCATGGTAGGTTCAAGGCATTGGGGACTGGACCACTGCATCCTCAAGGATACTAAGTTTAATGAATTCTTTTCTACTGAATTCAGGGCTTTTTGAGACATTAATTCAGGCTCGACCAGTGATCTATAGTTCAGTAGATTCTCTGGGAAACTGCTAAAACCTATGCTAGGAGGTTAGTTATTCCCTATTCAGCCAGTAAGAAACTGCAGACGGTTGAGCAGCAATGCTTGCTCGAGACACATCTGAAAGCAGCTGAAAAGGTATACTTTGACAGGCCTTCACTGGCTAAATTGCTGAGGATCACAGTGCTTCTGTCTACAGTGAACTCCATGCTCACACAGACAATCAAGAGCGAGCTCACATTTGCAAACCAAAGCTTGTTTGAGCATGGGGATAAGCCAGCTAAGTACTTAACATTCTTGACAGGAAAAGGAGTGCTCCCCAAGCGATTACCTTGATCAGGGAGGACACTGAAAATATAACCCATGATTCTAAAAGGATCAATGCAGAATTTCAGAAATTTTACTCGAACTATGCCAGGTGGAAAGTTGTAAGGATGGGCGGGTTAGGATGGAGTCTTTTTTTTAAGCATTCGGATCTTCCAGGAGTGACCCTTGAATAAGAGTCCTTAATGCCTCGTTGTCAGAGCAAGAGGTACAGGAGGCTGTGATGCAGCTCCAGAATGGAAAGGCCACTCGTCCTGATGGGCTTCCCAGTGAGTTCTATAACAAATTTATAAGTATGTTGTCAGGACCGATGATTAGTATGCTTAATGACTCACACAATCATGGCCTCTTCCAACATCTCTCTTATATGGAAGGCCCCAGAGGATTGTGCTTCCTATAAACCCATTTCAACCCTGAATGTCGATTTCAAAATCCTATCTAAGATTTTGGCACTAAGGCTAGAAACTGTACTGCCTTCCATCATTAAGGAGGACTAAATAGGGTTTATAAAAGGTCAAAGATCATCCAATGTCAGGAGGTTATCTAACATGGTCCAGGTAAGTCAACAGCAATCGGTACAGGGATTAGTGATCTCTTTAGAAGTGGAAAAGGCATTTGACCGGATCGAGTGGCCATATTTTTTTTATACTTTAAAGTGGTTTGGCTTGAGTGAGGCTTTTATCAGATGGGTAGAGGTTTTGTAGAGTGACCGTTTTGCCGTGGTCCTCACCAATAGCATGCGGTCAATTAATTTCAACATTTGTAGGGGTAGTCGACAAGGCTGACCCTTATCACTGTTGCTTTTTACATTGGTGATCGAATGGCTGGCGGAGGCAATACATAGGGATCCCAATATATCCGCTCCAGAAGTGGGGACAAAGTCACATAAGATTGCATTGTATATGGTTGACATTCTTTTCTTCTTATCAAACCCAACAATTTCAGTGCCACATCTGATACAATGCAATTTACTTGGTGGCTTTTTGGGTTATAAGATCAACTTTGTGAAATCAGAGGCTATGTCTATGAGCGGTCTTCCAAGATTGCCTGATCCTGAGGACGAATCTCGATTTCACTTTAGATGGTCACAGGAGGGCTTCCTCTACTTAGGTATATTTATTACTCCCGTCTTTGATCAGCTAGTTTTAAAACCAATTTTGCTCATTTATTTGACAAAGTCAAGCAGGACCTTCGTAGATGGGAGGCACTTCCGATCTCTTGGTTAGGTCAGATAGCTCTCAGTAAAATGAATATTCTGCCCCACCTGTTTTATCCTATGCGAATGATTCCTCTGCTTTTTACTGAGCAAACCATTTTGAAGACTGAATGGCTGGTTCAGCTCCTTTATCTGGTATCGAAGTGACCCCTAATTAAACTGACTCAACTACAGTTACCTTACAGGCTGGTAGGAGTCAGCATCCCAGATATCAAAAACTATAAATTAAGCTCGTTGCTGTCTTACATGAGTGAATGGGCCCAGGGAGACCCTCACTCACTTTGGTTGGATATCGAAGCATCTCAGGCAAGATGACCCCTTACTAGCCTGCTGTTCGTGGACAAAATGAAGACAGTTAAGGAATGTTGTCATAGCCCAATAGTTATTAATACTTTCAAGGCGTGGAGGGCAATGCGTCACACGGGGAGCAATATTGCCAAAACATTTTTTTTTACACCCATAATTGGTATGCCGGGTTTTTAGCCAGGAATGATGGACTTGGAGTTTAAACAATTGACAGCTAGGGGTGTGTCTTGCTTGGGTGATTTATTCGAAGAGGACATACTAATGTCTTTTGACCAGTTAGCTCGGAAATATGAGTTGCCCAGTACGAATCTCTTCCTTTTTTAAAAATTAGAAATTTCATAGAGAAAGAGAGCACACTTCTAACTGATCCTTATGGGTCCGACATGGAGAAGAGGGTGCTGAGTGCTGAGGGTACATTTTCTGTTAGCAATATGCATGTGAGCAGGTCACTCAGACAAGTCTGAATGGCTCTGTATGGTATGGGAAAGGGAGCTGGAGGTTGAGATTTCTTCTAAAGTATTTTACAAGGATGTTGCCAGGGTTGGAGGATTTGAGCTACAGGGAGAGGCTGAACAGGCTGGGGCTGTTTTCCCTGGTGCGTCGGAGGCTGAGAGTGACCTTATAGAGGTTTACAAAATTATGAAGGGCATGGATAGGATAAATAGGCAAAGTCTTTTCCCTGGGGTTGAGGAGTCCAGAACTAGAGGGCATAGGTTTAGGGTGAGAAGGGAAAGATATAAAAGAGACCTAAGGAGCAACTTTTTCATGCAGAGGGTGGTACTTGTATGGAATGAGCTGCCAGAGGATGTGATGGAGGCTGGTACAATTGCAACATTTAAGAGACATTTGGATGGGTATATGAATAGGAAGGGTTGGAGGGATATGGGCCAGGTGTTGGCAGGTGGGACTAGATTGGGTTGGGATATCTGGTCGGCATGGATGGGTTGGACGGAAGGGTCTGTTTCCATGCTGTACATCTCTATGATTCTATGGGAGGATATCTGGGGAAAATGCATCAAGGATCTCGATTTGCAACAGAACCCATGCCTTGCAACTGAAGATTCTCCACAGGGTTCACTTGGCTCCAGACCGCCTTGCAAAATTTAAAACAGGAGCATCTCCAGTGTGTCCTAAATGCAAGTTGAGTATGGGCACGCTCAATCATTGTCTCTGGTCCTGCCACAGGCTGCAGGCATACTGAAGTTCAGTGGTTGGCGAAATAGAAAAGGTCTTGGGACTGAGGTGGAGATGGACCCGGTATCTCTTCTTGGCCTTATTAATTCATTTCCATTAGATGCACACAATAAAAGGCTCTTCAGTATCCTCACTTTCTGTGCAAGAAAGAACATTCGTTTAGGGTAGGTTTCTGAAAATTCCCCGGGGCTGTCGAGCTGGCATAAGCTTGTCATGGAACACATCCTCTTAGACTTTCTTATGAGTATGGTGCACCATAAAACTAAGAATTTTTATAAGAAGTGGGAACCCTTTTTGGACTACATGGGTACAGATTTGTCCACCATACTAATATTGATATTGCCATAGCAATTCTGTTTCGTAAATTTGGTATCCAGAGAAGGGGAACTATGAACATATGAATATGTACAGATTTATGCAGTCGATGGTTGAGGGCTATTGCTTTGTTTTGATGAGCTATGTTATCATTATTATTGTTATGATTTCCCTTTTCTTAAATTATTAGTTTTTTTTAATCTATGTAATTAGTAAGTTTTTTTACATTGGTTTGAATTGTTTGGTTTTGCATTTGTTGTAATATTCCAAAAGATTTCCATTTTTTGATTAAAAAAACTTTTTTAAAAAAGAGGACCCACTATTCATGGCTAATTAAAGAACTTGGAAAAAGCAACAAACTTAAGGTAAAGCATATAAACCACAAAGGTGATAGGTAGTTCAGTATGATTAGACAGAATACAAACAGCAGAGAATGACAAAAAGGTTAACCACAAAGAAGACATTTGAGAATTACATGAAGTTAGCTAGAAACATGAAAATGATAGCAAGAATTTCAACAGGTATTTAAAATGGAAAAGAATAGGTAAAAGAAGATGACAGACGAAATACAGTCATCGAGTCAAAGAGATGTACAGCACGGAAACAGACCCTTCGGTCCAACCTGTCCATGCCAACCAGATATCCCAACCCAATCTAGTCCCACCTGCCAGCACCCAGCCCATATCCCTCCAAACCCTTCCTATACATATACCCATCCAAATGGCTTTTAAATGTTGCAATTGTACCAGCCTCCACCACATCCTCAGGCAGCTCATTCCATATACGTACCACCCTCTGTGTGAAGAAGTTGCCCCTTAGGTCTCTTTTATATCTTTCCCCTCTCACCCTAAACCTATGCCCTCTAGTTCTGTACTCCCTGACTTTGTCTATTTACCCTAACCATGCCCCTCATAATTTTTGAACAAATATTTTGCAAACTGGAAAGAAACAAAGATAACTCCCACATTCAAGATGGCTTCAAAGTAGAAAACAGGTAACTACTGGCCAGTTAGTTTGACACCTATCATGGAGAAGGTGGTAGAAATGATGGTTGAAGAGATTATCATTTGACACATAGAGAAATACAAGGTAATAATAAAAAGTCAGCATGGTTTTGTAAGAGAGCTTTTACATTTAACAAATTTATTAGTGCTCTTTGATGGGGCAACATGAGCTGTAAATAAAGGGAATTCTGCAGACATACTGTACTTGGATTTCCAGAGGCATTTGTTAAGTTTCCACATCAAAAGTTGTGGTAAATAATGGCTTATTGAATGGGTAACATATTAGCATGGATAGAAATTTGACTGGCTGGCAATAAACAAAGAGTTTGCCCAAACAGATTGATTAACAGAACATGATGACTGGAGTCCCTTAGAGATCTGTTTTGGACCCTCAACTTTTTATAATTTACAAGAATGACGTAAATGAGGAGATTGAAGGTATGGTCAATTTGCAGATAACACAAAGATGGGTAAGAAATAGGGGTCGAGACTGGCCTTTGTGCAGCCATTAATGTGACTCCAAGATGACATGTTGTCTCCCTGAAGGTATGCGGATGAGGTTCTGAAAGCAAACTTCAGGGAAGTCGAGAGGGTAAGTTAAAAGGTAGGACATCTAAATCAGTCGTCTTAGGATTACTCCAGTGAGATCAGAACTTGGAGAATCAAGCAACTGAACACCTGGCTAGAAAGCTGGTGTAGGAGATTGGCCATCAGATTTACAAGCATTGAGACCAGTGCTGGGAAAGGTAGGACTTATACAAGCATACGGTCTGCACCAGGATAAGTACTCTTGCAGGGAGATTTGTTGGTGCTGTCAGAGAAGGTTTAAATTAGATTGACAAAGGGATGTGAATTTGAAGGCAAATTCAGAGGAAAGAACAGAAGGCAGCAAGTTAACAAGTGATTTTGAAAGATAGAGGAAACAGATTAAAAATTATACAGCACATAAAATTGTCAATATTAAAATGCATATATGCAAGTGCAAGATGTGTAGCAAATAAAGCCAATAAACTGAGGCCTCTGATAGTAATATCATGCTGTCATTATCTATGCCAACAGAGTCTTGGCTTAAAGATGGCAAATCAACATCCCTGGAAATAGAGATTTTAGGCAGGATAGAGAAGGGGATAAAAAATGATGTGAATTAAACATTATTGATTAAAGAATTAGTTGGAGCTATGAGAACGGATGATAAACTACATCAAACATCAAATGAGGACATATGGTATGAGCTCAGAAAGAAAAGAAGGTGAACCACACTACTAGTTGTGGACAAGAGATCCCCAAATAGGGGACTTGATTTGCCTACATATTTGCTCTTCTGAATGCAAAAACAGTTGATAATAATAGTTGGGGACTTTAACTACCCAAATATTAACTGTATTTCAAACAGTATTAAGCCACAGATGGCACAATTTTTTAAAACTAACACATAACCAACTCAACAAGAAAATATGCAATTCTAGATTTAGTCTTAGGTAATGATGTGCATGCCAGTGGGTAACCATTTTATAGACTGTAATCATAATTCAGTTAGATTTGCTTCATTATGAAAAGGGACAAAAACAGAATGACAGTAAAAGTTCTAAATGGGGGATGGAAATTTTCACAAAGCTAAGATATGACTTGGCAAAAGTGGACTACGTTCAGATACTTTAAGGAAAGTCAGTGACAAATCAGTGGGGGACATTCAAAAGCAAGTTTCTACAAATACAGTATAGACATGTCCCCAAAAAGAAAAAGGATATTCCTGCCAAATCTGGAACCCCTGGTTATCCTGAGGCATACCAGATAAGATAAAGTAGCAAAGTAAGACTTTTGATAACTTTGAACAAAGGGATACTTTAAGATCTTAGAGGAGTACAGAAAACACAAGGGTTAAGAGAAAAAGGAAATTAAGAAAGCAAAGAGACAATACAAAAAAAAATGGCCAGTAAAACAAAGCAAAACCGAAGATGTTTTATCAGTACATTAAGAGCAAGAAATTGACTAAGGGTTGGGCCAATCTGGTTACTTGTGCGTAGATGCAAAAGATGTACACAGGATTCTAAACAGTATTTTGTCTCTGTCTTCACATAGGAAAGGGATGGTGCAGACATTCTAGCTAATGAAGAGTGATAGAGATTATAAGATAAAATGAGTACAAAATATGAGTGCAAGTGTTCTCCTTGAAGGTGATTAAATAACCAGGGCTGGGTGAATTATAGTCTAAGATATTAAAAAAAAGCTAGGGAGGAAACAGTGGACACGATGAGGATCACTTTGCATTTTTCATCACATACAGGCAAGGTATGTATCTGATGATTGGAGATCTACAAATATTATACTACTGTTCAAAAGAAGGTGCAATAGATAGGCCAAATATTTATAGGGTGATCAACTGGAGCTTGGGTGGAGGGCAAATTACTGGAGTCAATATTGAGTGATAAGATTTAGTGTTACTTGGAGAAGCATGCATTAATCAAGGATAGACAGCATGGTTTTCTCAAGGGAAGCTACTGTCTTATTAACTTAGTTGAATTTGAGTAACAACAAGAATTAATGAGGGCTGTGCCTCTGAATGTTGTTTACATGGTGTTTTAAAAAATTCTCAAGGTCAGGTTCGTAGGAGAGTAGTCTGACACAGAACAAACGACCAAGAGGCGAGTCTGCTAGAATATGGGCATTTTATTCCCCGCAGCGTCGCCACAACAAGGTCTCATACAACGGGTCTGGCTTATACTCACTCTACATGTTACCGGAACTGGGAGCCGTCAGTTCTCGTAGAGCGGTTGCCAACAACCCACGCTCGGCGGTTAAACGCAACCCCGGAGCAGACTCACCGAACTGGAGACTTTTCCAGCTGATATACTCTTTTCCAGATATAAGCATTCATGTGAACAGCAGAGCAAGGCTAAAAAACACATTCCATTCTGGTTACATACAGATAAGAAGATTCACACGGGGAGGTGTGTAATAAGATTCACACGGGACTAAGCAACACCTCCATTCCGGTTAGATTCACACATGTATTGGGACATAATTTTTAACCGTTTCACCACATTCCACTGCTTGGAATTTTACACCACATTCCACTGCTTGGCCCAATACATGTGTTACATTATGCTTAATTCAGTTCAATTCGTTTCAGTTAATTTCAGTTCAGCCAATTCAGTGTAGTTCAATTCAGCTCAGTTCAGGTCTGTTCAGTTCAATTCAATTGTGTTCAATTCAGTTCCGTCCATTTCAATTCAATTTAGCTCAGTTCCATTTTGTTCCGTTCAATTTGATTCACTTCAGTTCCACTCAGTTCAGTTCAGTTCAATCCCATTCAATTCTGTTAACTCCGCTTCAGCTTTTTAGACATGCCCACATCCTCCGCTGTACCCCAGGCAAGGGGTTCTTCGGCAGGACTGGGATCCTCTCTCAAACAAACTGCCACGTACATGCCCACATCCATGCCATCCCGGGACGGTCGGGACCTCCACAGTTTGTTCTTCTGGTTTCTTAGTCTTTTTCCAAAACATTGTTCTGTATCAAAATCTCTCCTCAATTACGATTGATCCTGCCGACTACGCCAAATGTTTTAAAAAATTCTCAAGGTCAGGTTCGTAGGAGAGTAGTCTGACACAGAACAAACGACCAAGAGGCGAGTCTGCTAGAATATGGGCATTTTATTCCCCGCAGCGTCGCCACAACAAGGTCTCATACAACGGGTCTGGCTTATACTCACTCTACATGTTACCGGAACTGGGAGCCGTCAGTTCTCGTAGAGCGGTTGCCAACAACCCACGCTCGGCGGTTAAACGCAACCCCGGAGCAGACTCACCGAACTGGAGACTTTTCCAGCTGATATACACTTTTCCAGATATAAACATTCATGTGAACAGCAGAGCAAGGCTAAAAAACACATTCCATTCTGGTTACATACAGATAAGAAGATTCACACGGGGAGGTGTGTAATAAGATTCACACGGGACTAAGCAACACCTCCATTCCGGTTAGATTCACACATGTATTGGGACATAATTTTTAACCGTTTCACCACATTCCACTGCTTGGAATTTTACACCACACATGGATTTTAGTAAGGATTTGACAAGCTCTCACATGGCAAACTGTAAAGAAAAATTAAAGACCATGAGATACAAGAGAATATGGCGAGTTAGATCCAAAATTGGCTTAGTAACAGGAAATAAAAAGTAATGATTGACAGATCAAGGGGTGGCATGGTGGCTCAGTGGTTAGCACTGTTATCTCACAGCGCCAGGGACCCAGGTTCGATTCCCATCTTGGGTGACTCTGTGTGTGGAATTTGCACATTCTCCCTGTGTCTGCATGGGTTTCCTCTGGGTGCTCTGGTTTCCTCCCACATTCCAAAGATGTGCAGGTTAGGTGAATTGGCCATGCTGAACGGCCTATTGTGTTAAGTGCATTAGTCAGGGGGAAATTAGTCTGGATGTATTACTCTTCAGCGGGTCAGTGGACTTGTTGGGCTGAAGGGCCTGTTTCCACACTGTAGGGAATCTTATAAAAATGTTTTTGCAGATGGAAAGTGTCTTCCAGTAGTGGTCCACAGCACTAGCTTTTGGTCCTTTGCTGTTTGTGGTATCTGTTAATGATTTAAACTTCAATGTGGAGATTTAATTGGAAAATGTACAACAAACCTGAAAATTGGCCAGGTAGTTATGTTGAAGTGGGTGGCTATCAACTGTAGGATGATGTCAATGCCTGTGTTGAGTGGGCAGAAAAATAGCTGATGGAATACAATTTGGAGAACTGTGAGGTTAAGCATTTGGAAAAGGCTGACAAAGCAAAAGAATACACAAAAAAAGGAAGAATATTGAGAACTGAGAGCTCTTGGAGTACATGTTCACGGACTCTGAAGATAGCAGGACAAGTAGATAAGATGGGACAGAAGGTATATGGGATGATTTCTTCTATTGGCTAAGGTATTGAATAAAAGTCACCTTCAGCCCACAAGGCTGCCCTCTCAGGGATATAACGCTGGAAACTATATTAGACACTAGTTCGGTGGAGCTGAAGTTTTCTTTATAACCTGGTTGCCACATTACAGGAAAGAAATAACTGCTTTGGAAAGAACACAAAGGAGAATTACAAGAATGTTGCCAAGGCATGAAAATTACTGCTAACTCACAGGCTATGGGTGTTTTCCTTATTGAGTACAGAGTTGGCAGTTCATGTTACAGGTGTATAAAATTTTGGTTTGTCCACATTTCGAATACTGCGTACAGTTCTGGTCGCCTCATTACCAAAAGGTTGTGGATGCTTTGGAGAGGGTGCACAGGAGGTTCACCAGGATGCTGCCTCGTGTGGAGGACGCTAACTATGAAGAGAGGTTGAGTAGATTAGGGTTATTTTCATTAGAAAGACGGAGGTTGAGGGGGAACCTGATTGGGGTCTACAAAATCATGAGAGGTATAGACAGGGTGGATAGCAAGAAGCTTTTTTCCCCAGAGTGGGGACTCAATTACTAGGGGTCACGAGTTCAAGGTGAGAGGGAAAAAGTTAAAGGGAGATATGCATGGAAAGTTCTTTACACAAAGGGTGGTGGGTGCCTGGAACACATTGCCAGCGGAGGTGGTAGAGGCAGCACGATAACACCATTTAAGATGTATCTCGACAGGTACATGAATGGGCAGGGAGCAGAGGGATACAGATCTTTAGAAAATAGCAAACAGCTTTAGATAGAGAATCTGGATCCATGCAGGCTTGGAGGGCCTAAAAGCCTGTTCCTGTTCTGTAATTTTCTTTGATCTTTGTTCTTAGAAGAGAATGAGGTGCAAGTTAATCAAGGTGTACAAAATAATGAGAGCTTGGAAACATTAAACTCCAAAGACCTGTTCCCTAACAGAGTTCAATTACCAAACTGCACAGATTTAAGGCAACTGGCAGAGGAGACACCTTTCACCCAGAGGATGGTAGGTGTGTGGAATTTGCTGCCAGGTTTTGTGGCTGAGCCAGAATCCCTCAGTTCATTTTAAAAGAACCTAGATCTGCACCTGAAGTACTAAACCTGTAAGGTTACAGATCAGGTGCTGCAAACTACGTCTATAATCGGTGGTTAGTTTATTCGGCTTGAATAGAAATGATTGGCTGAATTGTCTCTTTCCTTATTGTAACCTTTCTATGATTCAATGGTCTAATTAAATACTGAAGAGTGAAATATGCACTCTGTATCATAGGGTATAATAATGTTCTATGAGACGACTGGTAATGTTGACTTGAGAAAATATTAAGAATAAAACCTGCAAACTGTGCCAAATTTTAGTTGATATATGAATAAATCTATGGAATACAGACAAGTTAGTGATGTGGGCAGATAGGTGGTGGTTTAAGTTCATAAGTGAATAAGTAGTAAAGCATTTTGATAGGAAGTACACTGAAAGACAACATTAAATAGAAGGTATAATTTTAAAGTGAGTGCATGAGCAGAGGGACCTGGGTATGTATGTGCATAGATCACACTGACGCTGATAGGATAGGTTGAGGCAGCAACTAATAAAAGATGCAGTAGCCTTGGCTTTATTAATAGATGCATAGTTTATTAGAGTCAAAAAGTGTGGCACTGGAAAAGCACAGCAGGTCAGGCAGCATCCGAGGAGCAGGAAAGTCAATGTTTCGGGTATAAGCCCTTCATCAGGAATGTGGAGGGGGAGGGAGGCTGAGAGATAAATAAGGAGTGGGGGTGGCGCTTGGAGGGGGGGGGAAAGGTAGGTGGGAAGGTGATAGGTAGATGCAAGTGGGAGATAATTGTGATCGGTCGGTGGGGAGAGTAGAATAGATAGGTGGGAAGGAAAATGGGTAGGTAGGACAGGTCAAGAACGTGGTGCCAAGTTGGAGGGTTGGATCTGGGATGAGGTGGGTGAGGGAAAATTTGGAAACTGGTGAAGTCAGTGTTGATATCATGTGGTGGAGGGTGCCAAGGCAGAAGATGAGGCATTTTTCCTTCAGCTGGCAAGGAGGTGATGTTGAATTTGTACATGACATTTGTTAGACCTCAGTCAGAGTATTGTGCACTGTTCTGGACGTATGTAATAATAAGGATGTGAATGAATTGGAGAGAGTGCAGAGGTAATTTACAAAAATGGTTCCAGGGATGAGAAGTTTCAGTTGTGAGGACAGAGTGAAGAAATTGAGACTGTTTTCTTTGGACAGAAGGCCAAGAGGTGATCTGATGGTGGTTTTCAAAATCATGAGTGAAGTTGATAGAGGAAATAGGAAGAAATTGTTCCTGCTCGTAAAAGAATCAAGAACCAGAGAGCTCAGATTTAAAGTGATTTAAAAAGAAGCAAATATGACGTGAGAAGAAAAGCCTTTTTCACATACACAGTTGTTAGGGTATGGAATGCACTGCCTGAAAGTGTTGTGTAGGCAGATTTAATTGAGGAATTCAAAAGGCTAATGGGTGATTGCTTAAATAAGAATAATCTGAAATTGGCAGTAGGGAATAATGCTTGTTTGAAGAGCTAGTGCTAACACAATGGGCCAAATAACCTCCTTCTGTGCCATAACACCACTTTGAATCTGTGATCTGAAATTATTTAAGTAAAGCTTTGTGACGTAAGTTTTATAATCATAGTTTACAAAACAAAGCTGTCTGTTCCACCATCAGTAACATTCAAATTGCAAGATTCCATTGGCTTTCAGGCAAAGAAATCAGAAATCAGCCCACTTTCCTCTTTACTTGTGAATCCTGTGTGAAAGAGTTGATTGGTTCCCTAAAATCTGCAAAGTCCACAATTTGGCATGGTTTCAGTTCAAAGGATGCAGGATTTAGAACACAGTACAATCAGTTCTTCTATAGCACGCTGATTGCGTTCTTGTGGAACCCATTATAGAAAAAGTGCTTTAGGAACAGTGCTTAAAATGTCGGTGAAGTAATCGCTTTACAACCAACATACATTTTAAAAGTTTGCGCTTTAGAAACACTGTCCCCAATTCATTAATCACGTTACAGCAAATTTGCGTGGATGAAACATGGATTATAGGAGATCAACCTGTACCTGTACTATATTATTTCTATATTCTCACTTCACAGAAGATGGACAGTACTGTCCAAACAGACAACCACTACCACATAAAAGATCAAGGGCAACAAACCCATGAAACATTATCATCTAATTTCAAGGCCATACATCACCCTGAATTGTAACTATGGGCAAAACCTTTCAGTCCTGGAGAAAGCGAGAAGAATGGCAGACAGGGCAACTAATTGGGCAAGAGGCAAAATACAGAATGTTAACAGCGTGATAAACTTCAGCAATTAAGTTCTCTGACTTAAAAGGAAAGTTGAGCCGCAGTCCACCTCCCCGAAATGTCTGGTGCCCAAACGTTTATCTGCAAATCATAACCACAACCTGCCCACATTATGTGCTGTGCCCCTACGAAGTTCTATACATTTGACTATTCCATACTTAGCAATCTTGAGTTCTTGTCGGACTTTGGAATAGGTACTTGCTCCTTTAGTCTTTATGCTTTAATTTATGGCCAATTATTAAGTTGTGGTGCAGCGTCTCCAAGTGTAGCAGAAGCTGATTGGGGAGGAGACTGGCTGGGTCAAGGGGGGGGGGAAGGGTGGCCAAAGCACCAGAGGAGAGAGTAGGTCTGTGGAGAAGGGAGGACATGGTGAGACATTGATTTGGGCAAGGTGAAGGCACTTTGTTGAAGGATGGGAGGTGACTTGTTGATTGGTAGAATCTTAAAAGAGCATGAACACCATGGACTGAAGTGAGAAATGTGGCGAATTGTGCATGAAGCATATCTTCATAGTAGGAGCAACTCACTACATCGTTTTGATTAATTTCCCAGCATCGAGACAAAATTCTCACTAGGGAGTGGCGAGTTGCCAGCTAAGGGGGAATCACTACTTGTTAACAATCGTTTTAACCACACCTTATTAATATGCAGTTGCCTATCCTACCACTCACCTCAAGCAAACTAGACAATGACAATTTTTGACATGGAATTCAGAGCGGATACCTGACACCACCAGTACACTTCTTGCTCCAAACAACCTCCATGTTAGACACTAATATCTCAGGATACGCTCCACTAGCCATACACCCCTTATCCACAGACATTGGCATCTCACAACCAGGCTCTAAGAACCCTTACGTTGGGGCACAACAGCAACTACCATTGCAATGCTGCACCAACTAAAATTTACACTCAGGGTCATGCATCCAGCTTCTAGACTGTTCTTGGTGCTGAATTTTCACAGCATGCTTTTTTTTCTTTGTGCCTTGTCCCTCAGACAGAGATGTTAGGCTCACAGTACTGTTGTGCTGTCCAACGCAGATACAAAACCAAGAAATTTGTCATTGTTGTCAGTAGTCCTCAGTCAAGTGCATTAGATAGCCTTCAGTCAGGGTGTTCCAGCACAGTAAGTTAAAGGCAATCATTGATGTTAATCCAGTGGCTTGGAAATGCTCAGAATTTGGACCCAGGGAACTGAATGTCAGACAGCTCACCACCTCTCTCTACACCCTCTGCCTAATTATGGAATGACATAGATGAAGGTACTAAGGGAACTGAAAGTGAGTGGCAAAGCTATTACTTTTGGGAGAGGTGTCCTATGTGAGTAATCGGGAACATTGAGGTCATGCAGGGTTAGTGGTGTCAGGAGGTGGGGTGAGTAACCGCAAGCAAGTGAAGATGTTGCAAGAAGAGGGAAGGCAGTGAGAATGGTAGGGCATGAACCTTGGTGGCAGGTGGTTCCAGGAGCAGGAATAGAATAATTGTGAGGAAACAGAGTGTGATGGCACTAATGATAGCTACGTGAGGAAGATTATTGACCTTTTTCTTACAGTTCTGTGCATTCCTCTGAGGAAGTTGGTAGCCTTACATCTGCTAAGGAGATGAGGGAAAGTGCTCCACCACAGGGAGGGGGGGGGAAGGGAGTACAGCCCATTTGTTCAGAAGAGTTGGAGACATCTGTTCTTAGTGTCAATGGATCAGTGTAAATAAGGCAATAGCCTTTGTTCACTTGTGGAATGTGTGACAGTACTTCTTTCTCATGCCGGAGGCTGGAGGCACATATATTTCACAGTGGGATGTCAGATAACTAAATTGCTGGTTTATATCAAAGATTCTTAACAAAACTCAAACTCAATAGGAAAAGAACTTGTAATTTAATAAACTGAAAGGAACATGCACGTAAAAGAACAATCCTGATACATTTTCAGGCAAACCTAACTGAGCAGATTTGAATTTATGAAGCCCAGCTCCCTCATCTTGACTGTTCTGGGAAGTGAATGTCTCATTCCCCTTCCAGGCTAGGAAAAGTTGGAAGCTGTTCACGTCCAAGTGAGAGAGAGAGAAAACATTCTTCTGTAAGTTACATTCATTGACTAAAGAGTTCAAGGGACACAGAGAGAGAAAGAGAGACAGACACATCGGAAAGATTAATCCTTTATGGTCTGATTTGAATGAACACCGGCTTGTCATGGATTGAATGTGTGTGTTGTTCCCTGGAGCTCAAGATCCAGGAATGTTATGACTTTCAGTTGCATTTTGGGAATCTTAGATGATTTTAAAAGAAACAGCCATTTTATAGGACAATGACACTGGACATGTTAGCTAAGCAAGGTGACCCCATGACCTTTGTCACATAGTTTAGACTAGTCTCTCACTATGATGAACATGCCAAAGCAATTGACTAGTTTAATTAGTCAAGCGTACACAGACCTGTCAATGCGTTTCTCTTCCTCTGCAAACTTTTGCTATTTTATTGTTGCTTATCTAATTAAGAATATGTGGCGTTTTTTAATTTTAATATCAAATTCTGTATAAAGACAGCTTGTTTGCAGCAATAAAGGGGGTAGCCTGGAGAACACTTAGGGGTAAGAGCTGGCACCACTACTCTGCTAAAGGTTTTAGAACCTTAGCTCAAGTCTGGCTTGTCGGTATCTGTATGTAAGTGACATTAGTTTTGCTTGTTGTCTGTATAGGGTCTTTCAAGTTATAATTGGATAATAATTTAATTGAAAATAAGCTGCAGATTTATGGGCTTTGACAGCTGGCTGGAAAGAACTGGAGTGAGAGGTGGAGGGTCTAATCACGAGAATGAGAACATAAATTAAATGTGCTGCATGATCAGCTGAAATGTTTAATTATATCACAAACTCAATCTACTTCACAGAATCAGCTCATAAGGCTGCTGTTTTAGCCCACAATCCCACCAACACACTAAAACAGCAGCTAATGAACTTGAAAGACCCTATAGAGACAACAAGCAAAACTAATGTCATTTACAAAATACCGTGCAAGAACTGTATCAAACACTACACTGAACAAACAGGCTGAAAACTAGCCACCAGGATACATGAACATCAACTAGCCACAAAACGACATGACCCTCTCTCACTAGTATCCTTACATACAGGCAAGGAAGGACAGCACTTTGACTGGGACAACACATCCATCGTAGGACAAGCCAAACAGAGACACGCACAAGAATTCCTAGAAGCATGGCATTCCAACCAGAACTCTATCAACAAACCCATTTACCACCCCCTGAGAGAAAGAACAGGAAATGACACCAAAATAGGAAATGACATCACCAACCCAAAGAAACCCAAATATATAAATAGAAAACAGGAAACATCAGCAGGCTCACTGAAGATGTTACCTTGTATGGTGACAAAATGTCTGAAAGTGAACCTTCCAGCTCAGCGAGCAAACCTACATCCTCAACCTCAGTTACAAATCTTCTCAAAACTCGCGAACAAAATATGCTTTCTTCATTTTACTATGCTGGCAATGTGATTCCTTAGAAACCTGAAACTGAATACAAAAACTGAATTCTGCACCTTAGCACTGAATGCATAGAACTGAACCTGCACAAACTGCACACTTCCGTGACCTTGATCTCT
Source organism: Chiloscyllium plagiosum (assembly GCF_037043375.1). Taxonomy (NCBI): domain Eukaryota; kingdom Metazoa; phylum Chordata; class Chondrichthyes; order Orectolobiformes; family Hemiscylliidae; genus Chiloscyllium; species Chiloscyllium plagiosum. The sequence continues at coordinate 50,845,828 of NW_028270164.1, read as the reverse complement.
TCGAGGGAAGCATGATTATGGTCCTTTCCTCAACTAAGCCTGTCCTTAAAACCATGTGGTCTTTCACCTCAGCACTTCTGTTCACATGTCACTACGCCACAAGCATGTACATGATCTGTGCTTTACTAAAAAATTAGAAATTGTGCAGATAGCAAAGGGGAGCTATTAAATCCTACAGCATGTATACAGTTCTCTTATGTCACGGCTGATGTGGCTCATCACCTTATTCCCTCAAAATCCCTGTTCCTAGAGATTGTTCTCTTCCTTATCTCTATAGTTGCGTGACTTGAGTATCCTCAGTGACTGCTTCCAAGACCTTTGAGTGGAACAATTCAAATAAGTCCTTCCCACCCTGCTGGAAGAATTAAATCCTTAAAATTTCAGTCACGTATTGCCTATCTTTTAACCTGGATATGTTTTGTCTGGCAATGTTAGTCTCAAATAGAGTCACAGAGTCATAGCGATGTACAGCAAGGAAAGAGAACCTTTGGTCCAATCCATCCATGCCAACCAGATATCCTAACCCAATCTAGTTCCACCTGCCAGCACCTGGCCCATATCCCTCCAAACCCTTCCTATTCATATTTAAAGGTTGCAATTATACTAACCTCCACCACTTCCTCTGGCAGCTCATTCCTTACACACGTGAAAACATTGTCCCTTAGGTCTCTTTTATATCTTACCCCTCTCATCCTAAACCTATGCCCTCTAGTTCTGGACTCCCCCATCCCAGGGAAAGTACCTTGTCTATTTACCCTATCCATGCCCCTCATGATTTTACAAACCTCTAGAAGGTCACCCCTCAGCCTCCGACACTTCAGGGAAAACAGCCCTAGTCCATTCAATCTCTCCCAATAGCTCAAATCCTCCAACCCTGGCAACATCCTTCTAAATCTTTTCTGAACCCTTTCAAGTTTCACAACATCTTTATGATAGGAAAGAGACCAAAACTGCATGCAATATTCCAAAACTGGCCTAACCAATGTCCTGTACAGCCGCAACATGACCTCCCAACTCCTTTACTCAATACTCTGACCAATAAAGGAAAGCACACTAAATGCGTTCTTCACTATCCTATCTACCTGCGACTCTACTTTCAAGGAGCTATGAACCTGCACTCCAAGGTCTCTTTGTGCAGCAACACTCCCTAGGACCTTACCATTAAGTGTGTAAGTCCTTCTCTGATTTGCTTTCCCAAAATGCACCACCTCGCATTTACCTAAATTAAACTCCATCTGCCACTCCTCAGCCCATTGGCCCATCTGGTAAAGATCCTGTTGTAATCCAAGGTAACCTACTTCGCTGTCCACTACACCTCCAATTTTGGTGTCATCTGCAAACGTGCTAACTATACCTCTTAAGGTCACATCCAAATCATTTATATAAATGACGAAAAGTAATGGACCCAGCACCAATCCTTGTGGCACACCACTGGTCACAGGCCTCCATTCTAAAAAAACAACCCTCCACCACCACCCTCCGTCTTCTACCTTCGAGCCAGTTCTGTATCCAAATGGCTAGTTCTCCCTGTATTCCTTAAGTCTAGCCTTGTTAACCAGTCTCCCATGGGGAACCTTGTCGAACATCTTACTGAAGCCCATATAGATCACGTCCACCGTTCTGCTCTCATCAATCCTCTTTGAGTTTTTTGAAGAAGTAATAATCAAGTTTGTGAGACATGATTTCCCATGCACAAATCCATGTTGACTATCCCTAATGAGTCCTTGCCTTTCCAAATACGTGGACACCCTGTCCCTCAGGATTCCCTCCAGCTACTTGCCCACCATCGATGTCAGGCTCACTGGCTTGTCCTTACCACCTTTCTTAAATAGTGGCACCACATTAGCCAACCTCCAGTCTTCCAGCACCTCGCCTGTGACTATGGATGATACAAATATCTCAGCAAGAGGCCCAGCAATCAGTTCCCTAGCTTCCCACAGAATTCTAGGGTACACCTGATCAGATTCTGGGGATTTATCCACTTTTACGCATTTTAAACATCTAGCACTTCCTCCTCTGTAATATGGACATTTTTCAAGATGTCACCATCTATTTCCCATGTTCTATATTTTCCATGTCCTTTTCCACAGTAAACACTGATGCAAAATACTCGTTTAACTCGTTCAACTCTTGCGGCTCACACAAAGACCACCTTGCTGATCCTTTAGGGGCCCTATTCTCCCCCTAGTTACCCTTTTGTCCTTAATGTATTTATAAAATGGATGCAATAGATGCAAAATCTTTCCATCCTCCAGCCTACAGTGCCTGGCCACAATTCTGCATTGCTCAGATTATCTCTCTATACTATGCAACGTGCCAAACCCAGGCCTATCCTCCTTGCTCTCATTTCATCCAACAAGGCCATTGCCTGAGGTTTGACTGAAACCACCAAAATGATACATCGATCCTTCCTGGAATAGAGGAAAGCAAGAAGGGCAAACAATGCTGACAATGTAAGACTATAAAAGGTGTGGCAACGGAAGATGCTGAACGATACTCAAAATCACAAAACATTTATGGCACAGATAGACCACTAGTCCATTGTGTCTGCGCCTGTACGGAAATTAGCCACCTAATAAATATTCAACATATTCTGAGTCAGTGTTCCAAGGTACACAATGCGCATAAAAGTCCCATCTCTATCCTAAAAGGGCAATCCCTAATTTAAAATATTTCTTGCTAATTCTGGTCTTGGCCAACAGATGTAATTTCCTCTTCACATCCACCTTGTTAAGACTGTCAAAACATTACAATTTTCAATTAGTTCATCCTTCACTCTTCTAAGCTCCAGCGAAAAAAAGCCCAGTCTGTCCAACATTTTCCTCCCACAATCCAAAAATGTGCAGGTTAGGTGAATTGAACATGCTAAATTGTCCGTAGTGTTAGGTGAAGCGGTAAGTGTAGGAGTATGGGTCTGGGTTGTATACGCTTCAGCGGGTCGGTGTGGACTTGTTGGGCCGAAGGGCCTGTTTCCACACTGTAAGTAATCTAATCTAATCTAATCTAAAACATTTCCTCATTAAACAACCTATTCATTTCTCACAAGACAACTTACTCATTCCAATTATCAGTCTGGTAAATCTACTCTGAACTGAGTCCAAAGCATTTACATTATTTCCTAAATAAGGAGAACTAAGAAGAACACAAGATTAGAAATTGTTTCACCAATGTCCTCTAAAACTGAAGCAGATTATTCTTCTATAATCACTACATCTCATAACAAAGGACAGCACTCCTTTTATTTATTATTTACTTTAACTGCATACTAGCTTAATCTGATCTGTGCTCTAGAACACCTAAAAACGCTGCAGTTGTCTATTTAAGTAGTGCTCTGTTTTCATTCATTCTTCATGTCAAAGTAAACTAATCCATATTTTCCCACATTATACTCAATCTGCCTGATTTTGACTCACTCATTTAGCCTACCCAGATCTGTTTGCAATATTAAGTCCTATTCACAACATACCTTCCTATCTACCTTTGTGTTATCTACAAGTTTAGCTCCCACACCTTCACTCCCCTTATCAAGTTCATTGATACAAATTGTAAAAAGACTGAGATCCCAAAGAGCTCAATGAAACCCTGCTTATTGTTATGAAGTTGAAGGTGTATACTATACCTTTAAGAAAGAGTGAATGTGGTTTTGCACTGAGAGCTTACAAATACCCGTCATAGCAGTCCCAGAGTGTACTGGAAAATAGGAAATATGTAACATTTGTCTGTGAAGTAGATACCCGAGTTGGTTGGTGTTTTGACAACAATTCAAAATTTAACCAACCAGCTTAAATTATGCCTCAGGAAACTAAAACTAAAATCCAATCAAGTTTGAATTTATTGTTTTGCCAACCTCGAACCGATGATGGGGATATTAAAAGAAAAGCCAACAGTTTGAAAGTCAGAGAGAATGATTGCCCTTGAGAGGGAGAGAGAGACCCAAGAGATTGAAACACTCTCTATCAAAGGCCTTTCCATATGAAACATCTTCTCAGTAAAAGCCAGAAGACAGCCCAGAGAGATGTTCAGCCAAAAGAAGAATGACACTGGAGAAGACAGATGCTGTATGGTTTTGAAATTAAGTTGACATAATTTTAATAAGTGCTTATTGGAACAGTATATTGTTATAGAGTTGGAAGCAGGTAATAAGAAGTGAAAAGAAAGGGGGGGCTTAGAGTTGTGAATAGTTGTTCAATGTTCATGTTGAGAGTTAAAGAATAAACTGATATTATTTACTTTAAGAAATGGAATTTAGGAGTTCTCTGTCACTCATTTTAACACATTACAAGGTGAAGTGAGCTTTTCTGGGTGTTGGTTTAATTAACAGAGGGGTTCACCCTGTGTCTTACCATTATTAACTCCTGCCAATCTGAAAAAGACCTATTTACATAATGGAAATAAAATCAGAAAGTGTTGGAGAAATACAGTAAGTCTGGCAGCATCTGTGGAGAGTGAAAAATAGAGTTAACATTTTGGGTCTAGTACAACTGTCCTTCAGAACTTCTGAAGAGTCAAACTGTACTCAAAACATTCACTCTATTTTTATCTCTCAAATGCTGTCTCCACTGCTCAGTTTCTAAAGCATATTCTGTTTTTATTTCAGATTTCCAGCACCCGAAATATCTGCAATGACATGCAGATTTCCTGTTTTCTGCCAATCGGCCAGCCAATCAGTCTTCTATCCATGCCTGTTTATCCACCTTAATGGGAGAAATGAGGGTGCAGAGTTTTCTTAAATAGTACAAGATTAGAAAATGGCCTAGGTGCCCTTGTTCAAAACTCACTGAAAACCAACACACAAGTACAATAAGCGATTAAGACGACAAATGGTATGTTAACTTTTCCCTCAAGAGCATCTGAGCACAGAAACAAAGAAATCGTGTTTCAGTTGCAAAGAACACTGATGAGACGACACATGGAGTAGTTTATTTTACCCTGGTCTCCATGCCAAATGAAGGATAAATTTGCCACAGAGGAAGTCCAATGGAGATTCCTACACTACGCTGATAGATTGAGGAGTCAGAGTCCATATTCTTTGGAACTTGGATGAATGAATAGATCTCATACAAAAATTAGCTTCTTAAAGGAGAATGGCAGAATAGATACAGAAGGTATGTATCCCTAGGATCTGGGATCTAGAAACAGGAAACAAAACCTGAGAATAAAAGGCAACCCATTTAGGATTGAGAGGAGGAAGAGTTTCTTCAATTAGAGTCATAGAGATGTACAGCACAGAAACAGACCCTTCGGTCCAACTCGTCCATGCAGACCAGATATCCTAACCTAATCTAGTCCCATTTGCCAGCACTTGGCCCATTTCCCTCGAAACCCTTCCTAATCATATAGCTATCCAGATGCCTTTTAAATGCTGTAATTGTACCAGCCACCACCACTTCCTCTGGCAACTCATTCCCTACACTGACCCTTTGCATGAAAAAGTTACCTCTTCTATATCTTTCCCCTCTCATCCTAAACCTATGCCCTTCAGTTCTGGACTACCCCACCTTAAGAAAAATACTTGGTCTATTGATCCTATTCATGCCCTTCATGGTTTTATAAACCTCTATAAAGGTCACTGCCCAGCTTCCGGCGCTCCAGGAAAAACAGCCCCAGCCTATTCAGCCTCTCCCTCAAGCACAAATCCTCCAACACTGGCAGCAACTTTGTAAATCTTTTCTGAACCCTTTCAAGTTTCACAACAGCCTTCCGATAGGAAGGAGACCAGAATTGCACGCAATATTTCAAAAGTGGCCTAACCAACGTCCTTTTTGGAATTCTCAATCCCAGGGGGACACTGAAGCAACTGAATTCAAGACAGAGATTGATAGATTGCTAGTTGTTAATGTCATCAAGATATATGAGCAAAGTTAGAAGTCATGCAACACTAGATTATAGTCCAGTAGGTTTATTTGAAATCATGAGCTTTCAGAGCCCATTCCTTCTTCAGATGACTTTACCTGAAGGAGCAGTGCTCTAACAGCTCCTGCTTTCAAGTAAACCTGCTGGAATATGACCTGGTGTCATGGTACTTCTGACATTGCCCACCCCAGTCCAACACCTTCAGTCCATCTGAACGCTGGAGTTCAGATGATTGAGTAGGGGATCTCATACAGATTTGACAGAGTAGTTGCAAGGAGGACATTCCCAATGGTGGGTATGTCCAGAACTAGAGGTAAAAATCTGAGGATTTGGGGTAGACCATTTTGGATGGAGATGAGGAGACATTTCCTCACCCAAAGAGTGGTGAACCTGTGAAATTTATTGCCACAGGTAATTGAGACCAAAACAATGAATGCATTCAAGAGGCAGCTAGATACAGCACTTGGTGTGAATGTGAAGGTTACGGAGAGAAAGTAGGATTAGGTTATTGAGTTAGTTGATCAGCACGATCATGATGAATGGCAGAGCAAGCTCAAAGGGCTAAATGGCTTCCTTCTGCTCCTTTCTTCTATGTTTCCATAAGAGATATGGGGACAGTGTGATAATATGGCATTAAAGTAGATGAACAGCCATCTCCTAGAATGTGGAGATGTTCAATGGTCTACTCCTCTTCCTATGTTTCTACATTCCAATGTTCCTACTTATGAATGGAGAACACTGATAGGTTGGTAAGGGGAATCCGATTCAAAAACTTGCTATCCTGAGTAATGAACCAACGAACGGCTGAGACCTATTTTATTAGTTGCAACATGCACAATGTAGATATAAACAAAAAACAAATTGCTGGAAATACTCAGCAGGTTTAGCAGCATCTGTGGAGAGAAAGGAGAAAGTGAGGACTGCTGATGCTGGAGATCAAAGTTAAAAAGTGTGGCATTGGAAAAGCACAGCAGGTCAGGCAAAATCCAAGGAGCAGGAGCAACATTCCTGGTGAAGGGCTTAGCCCGAAATGTCAACTCTCCCGTTCTTCGGATGCTGCCTGACCTGATGTGCTTTTCCAGTGACACATATTTTGATTCTGTGGAGAGAAAGCAGAGTTAACATTTCAGATCAAGTGACCCTTCTTCAGAACTGATTGCAGCTAGGAAAAGGTGGGTACATATGCTATAGAAGGGGCGGTGGGAGAGGTAAACAGTAAACAATAGGTGGAGATGAAGCCCAGAGAGATAGAGAAAAACAGAAAAACCGCAAGAATTGCAGATGCTGGAAATCAGAAACAAAAATAGAAATTGTGGGAAATCTCAGCAGGTCTGGCAGCATCTGTGCAGAAAAATCAGAGTTAATTTTTTTGGGTCCAGTGACCCTTCTTCACAACCACTTTGGTAACTGCACAATGGGATCAGGCCAGCAGAAGACCTCTGTCTTGCAGATGTGTCCCTAAAACCCATTTCCCTCACTTTGCTGTGAATGTATCAATAGTACATTAGCTCAGCCACGAAGAGTGTGGACACACAAGCATCATCTGCACAATGCAGCTCAATGCCAGAGGTCAGGGTAATAAACCATAGAATACAGAATATTATAGCACAATACAGGCCCTTCGACCCTTGATGTTGCACTGACCTGTGGAACCAATCCGAAGCCTATCTATCCTACACTATTCCATTTTCATCCATATTTTTATCCAATGACCATTTAAATGCCCTTAAAGTTGGTGGGTCTACTACTGTTGCAGGCAGGGCGTTCCACATCCCTACTACTCTCTAACTAAAGAAACTACCTCTGACATTTATCTGCCCTATATCTATCATCCCTCAATTTATACCTCTGTCCCCTCGTGCGAGACATCACCGTCCAAGGAAAAAGGGTCTCACACTCCACCTTATCTATCCCTCTAATTATCTTATATGTCTCAATTAAGTCACCTCTCAACCTTCTTCTCTCTAATCAAAACAGCCTCAAGTCCCTCAGCCTTTCCTCATAAGATTTCCCTCCATACCAGGCAACGTCCAAGTAAATCTCCTCTGAACCCTTTCCAAAGCTTCCACATCCTTTCTATAATGTGGTGACCAGCACTGTAAGCAATACACCAACTGCAGCAGCACCAGAGTTTTGTACAACTGCAGCATGACCTCGTAGCTCCAAAACTCAATCCCTCTACCAATAAAAATTAACACACATATGCCTTCTTAACAACCCTTTCAACCTGGGTGGCAACTTTCACGGATCTACATACATGGACACTGAGACCTCTTCCACACTACCAAAACTCTTACCATTAGGCCAGTACTCTTTATTCCTGTTACTCCTTCCATAGTGAATCATCTCACACGTTTCCACATTGAACTCCATTTGCCACTTCTCAGCTCAGCTCTGCAACTTATTCCACTCTCGATGATTATAAATCCTACCTCTTAGAAAAGGTTATAACACTTTACCCACAACCAAAGTAAGACTCACTGATCTGTAATTACCAGGGTTGTCTCTACTCCCCTTCTTGAACAAGGGAGCAACATTTGCTATCCTCCAGTCTTCTGGCACTATTCCTATAGACAATGACGACATAAGGATCAAACCCAAAGGCTCTACAATCTCCTCCCTTGTTTCCCACAGAATCCTAGGATAAATCCCATCCAGCCCAGGGGACTTACTTATTTTCACACACTACAGAACTGCTAACACCTCCTCCTTGTGAACCTCAATCCTGTCTAGTCTAGTAGCCTTCTCTAGTCATTCTTTTATTACTGATACATGTATAGAAAGCTTTATTTTTTTCCTTGATCCTATCCACCAACAACATCTCATGTCCCCTCCTGGCTCTTCTTAGCCGTCTATTTATATCTTTCCTGGCTAAGTTGTAACTCCCAAGTGTCCTAACTGAACCTTCACATCTCATCCTAACATAAGTCGTCTTCTTCCTCTTGACAAGAGATTAAACTTGCTTAGTAAACCATGGCTGCCTCGCCCAACTACTTCCTCCCTGCTTGACAGGTACATATTTATCAAGGACATGCAGTAGCTGTTCCTTGAATAACCTGCACATTTCAATCCCCTGCAGTTTCCTTTCCCATCCTATGCATCCTAAATCTTGCCTAATCGCATCATAATTTCCTTTCTCCCTGCAATAATTCTTGCCCTGCATTATATAAATGTCCCGTTTCTAAAGTAAACATAACCGAATTGTGGTCACTAACATCGAAGTGCTCACCTGCCTTCAAATCTAACACCTGGCCTGGTTCATTACCTAGTACCAAATCCAATGCGGCCTTGCCCCTTGTTGGCTTGCCTACATACTGTGTCAGGAAACCATCCTGCACACATTGGACAAAAACTGACCCATCTAAAGTACTCAAACTATAGTATTTCCAGGCAATATTTGGAAAGTTAAAGACCCCTTAACAATTACCCTGATACTCTCTCGCTTCTATCCAGAATCATCTTAAACAACCTTTCCTCTACATCTCTGGGACTATTCGGAGGCCTATAAAAAACTCCGAACAGGGTGAGCTCCCCTTTCCTGTTTCTGACCTCAGCCCATACTACCATCTTTTACCATCTTCCCTGTTCTTAATGAAACATCTAAATCCCAGAACTGCAACAACCATTCCTGTCCCTGATCTATCCATGTCTCCAAAACAGCCACAACATCAAAGTCCCAGGTATCAACCCATGCTGCAAGTTCACCCACCTTATTCCAGATGCTCCTGGCATTGAAAGAGACACACTTCAAACCACCTTCCTGCTTGCCAATGAACTCATGCAACCCTGAAACCTCCTAGACAATGGAACTACAATTTAGGTTCCATCCCCCTGCTGAAGTAGTTTAAATAGTAATCTTGGTTCTGGACTGAAAGCAACAAAAGTTAAGTTTCCTGATCATTCTGAACAGAAGCTTACTTCCAGCAGGAAACTTCAAGTATATAGGGTGGAGTGTTGCAACAAGGAAGATAGGAACCAGATACCAGATTAGCATAAACTAGTCCAGGTGTGATCTCATGAGTGTTCTTTGAAAATGAAGAAGGGTCACTGGACCTGCAATGTTAACTCTGATTTCTCTCCACAGATGCTGTCAGACCTGCTGAGTTTTTCCAGCAATTACTATTTTGACAGAAAGAAAAACTGTTATGCAAAGAAATCAGTGTAGGCAGCACAGTGGCTAGCACTGCTGCCTTACAGCGCCAGGGACCTGGATTTGATTCGAAGCTCAGGCAACTGTCTGTGTGGAGTTTGCACATTCTCCCCATGTATGGTTTCACCCGTGTACTCTGGTTTCCTTTCACAGTCCAAATGTGCAGGTTAGGTGAATTGACTAAGCTAAATTGCCTATAATGCTCAGGGATGTGTAGGTTAGGTGCATTATTCAGGAGTTAATGTAGGGAAATGGATCTGGGTGGGTTACTCTTCAGAGGATCAGTGTGGACTTGTTGAGCTGAAGATTCTGTTTCCACACTGTTGGGATTCTATGATTCCCATGAAATGGGTAAAGGCCCAGACTGGGTGAATTAATAGCTGCTAATGAGGGCCATTAGAAGCTGATCATGAATTGTTTGTGGTAATTGGCTGTATAATAACAAGGCCTGGTGTGTGAGGATTGGAGTAAGTTCATGGGAGAAGGTGCTCAATCCTAATATTATTGAACTCAGTATTGAGTCCAGAAAGATGTATAGGGTTCCCATGCGGAAAAACTGGCATTGTTCTTTTAGCTTGCACTGAGCTTTGCTGAAGTACTATAGCAAGCCCAAGACCAAGATGCTGGCTAGAGAACACAGTAGTGTGTTGAAGTGGCAAGCAACTGGAAAATAGGTTTTCTACAAAGAGGTCACCCAGTCTGCACTGCATCTCCCCACGTAGAGGAGGCCACATTGTGAACAGTTAACTGGATTGAGCTGAAGGTAAATTGCTGCTTCTGTGTCTGTTTGGTTTCTGGGCTTTGGATAATGAGAAGGGAGGAAGTAAATGGGCAGTTATTGTACCTTCTACAATTGCATGGTATGATGGCATGGGTATGTGGGGAGCTGTTGCAAATGGCCTAAGGTTCCCAAGAAGGAACAGTTATAGAACATAGAACAACACAGCGCAGAACAGGCCCTTCAGCCCTCAATGTCGTGCCAACCTGTGAACTATTCTCAGCTCACCCCCCTACATTAGCCCATCATCATCCATCTGCTTATACAAGGATTGTTTAAATCTCCCTAATGTGGTTGAGTTATCTGAGTTCCTGTGGGAGACTGACAAAGAAGAGGGAGTGATATGTATCTGGTGGTGGTAACCTGCTGATGGCTAATACTCCTTTGGATGTGGATTCTGGTGGGATGGGAAGTGATGATGAGGGGGACATCATCACCATTGTGGGAGGGAAAAGAAGGTCTGGGGGCCAAAGTGGTGGAGATGGGTTGGATAGGGTTGAACAGAATCACATCTAATATCATCAATGTGTTTTGACTTTTGAAAGCATGGGGAGATTAGGTACAGTCTGTAACTTGTTTTTTATTCTACAAAAAAAAGGAATTTGTTCTTTGATACAGCATAAAAGGGGTATACTGTTAAACAAAGATTGGCAATTAACAGTCAGTCATCATCTAATTAGTCAATTGAGGCAAAACCTCAACCACAGCTCACTCGGTAATAAATCAGCCGCTTTCACTTCCACATTATAATTATTATTTTTGGTTTTAATTTGTATTTCTTGCAAACTGTTCTGACGAACACAAGTCAAAAAAACTTTGACAAAATGAATGAACAGTTGCAAATTTATTGAGGATATGATCAATTTCCCAATCATTTAGAAAACAATTAAGACATAGTTGACCAACTCTTTAACAATCAACTCTTTCTCCCAACTTATCTAGTGAAGCCAGCTTTATTAGACTTTTACAATGGACAACTAGAAATGGGAAGCCTTCAAAAATGAGATAACAAGACAGAATGTTCCTGTTAAGGTGAAAGGCAAGGCCAATAAGTGTAGGGAATGCTGGATGATTAGAGGAAATTGAGGTTTTGATCAAGAAAAGAAGGAAGCATATATCAGGTGCAGACAGCAAAACTCAAGTATAACAGCAGTAGGAATATACTTAAGAGGGAAATCAGGAGGGCAAGAAGGGGACATGAGATAGCTTTCTCAAATAGGGTTAAGGAGAATCCAAAGGGATTTTATAAATACATTAAGGACAAAAGGGTAACTATAGAGAGATAAGGGCGTCTCAAAGATCAGCAAGGCAGCTTGTGTGCGGAACCGCAGGAGATGGGGGAGATACTAAACGAGTATTTTGCATCAGTGTTTACTGTGGAGAAGTACATGGAAGATATAGAATGTGGGGAAATAGAAATGTCCATATTACAGAGGAGGTGGTGCTGGATGTCTTAGAACACAAAGGTATTTAAATCCCTAGGAACTGATTAGGTGTATCCTAGAATTCTGTGGGATGCTATGGAACTGATTGCTGAACCCTTTGCTGAGAAATTTGGATCATTGATTGTCACAGGTGGGGTGCCAGAAGACTGGAGGTTGGCCAGTGTGGTGCCACTATTTAGGAAAGGTGGTAAGAAAAAGCAGGGATCTCTCGACTGGTGAGCCTGAAATCAATGGTGGGCAAAGTTGTTGGAGTGAATCCGAATGGACAGGATTTACATGTATTTGGAAAGGCAAGGACTATTTAGGGATAGTCAACATGCCTTTGTGCATGGGAAATCATGTCTCACAAACTTGATTGAGTTTTTTTTAAGTAACAAAGAGGATTGAGGGCAGAGCAGTGGATGTGATCTATATGGACTTCAATAAGGCGTTCAACAAGGTAGAATGATTAGCATGGTTAGATCACATGGAATACAGGGAGAACTAGCCATGTGGATACAGAACTGGCTCGAAGATAGAAGACATGGGATTGTGGTGGAAGGTCGCCTTTGAGACTGGAGGCGTGTGACCAATGGTTTGCCACAAGGATCGGTGCTGGGTCCACTACTATTCATCATGTATATAAATGATTTGGACATGAACATAGGAGGTATCGTTAGTCAGTTTGCAAATGACACCAAAGTTGGAGGTGTTGTGAACAGCAAAAAACTCAGAGTACAACAGGATCTTGATCAGACGGTTCAGTACGTCGAGTGGCGGCAGATGGAGTTTAATTTAGATAAATGTGAGGTGAAGCATATTGGAAAGACAAATCAGGGCAGAACTTATAGACTTAATGCTAAGTTCTTGGGCACTGTTGCTGAACAAAGGCACCTTGGAGTGTAAGTTCATACTTCTTTGAAAGTGGAGTCGCAGGTAGATAGGATAGCAAAGAAGGCATTTGGAATGCTTTTCTTTATTGGTTGGAGGATTCTGTATGTAAGAGTTGGGAGGTCATGTTATGGTTTTACAGAACATTGGTTAGGGCACTTTTGGAATACTGTGCGCAGTTCTGGTCTTCCTCTCATTTGGAAGGATGTTGTCAAACTTGAGTGGGTTCAGAAAAGATCTATAAGGCCGTTGTCAGGGTCGGAGGGTTTGAGCAATAGGGAGAGGCTGAATATGCCGGGCCGGTGTTCCCTTGCGTGTCGGAGGCTGAGAGGTGACCTCATAAGGTTTATAAAATCACGAAGAGCATGGATAGGGTAAACAGACAAGGTCTTTTCCCTGGGATGGGGGAGTCCAGAACTAGACGGCATAGGTTTGGGGTGAGAGGGGAAAAAGTTAAAAGGGACCTAAGGGACAACCTTTTCACATAGAAGATGGTGCGTGTATGGAATGAACTGCCAGAGGAAGTGTACAATTAGAACACTAAAAAGGCATCTGAATGGGTATTTGAACAGGAAGAGTTTAGAGAGATAATGGCAAAGTGCTAGCAAATGGGATTAGATTAGTTTAGGATATCTAGTCAGCATGTACGAGTTGGACTGATGTGTCCATTTCCGTGCTGTATATCTCTGTGACTCTATGACTCTTTATAATGTTGGGCCTTTTCCTCAACTTCAGTACAGACCAATGCTCAACATCTTTGCTTCATCAAAGAGGTCTTAACTGAAATTGGCCAAATGTTGTATCACAACCCCAGTCTCAAAAGAAAACATGGACTACACTGTCTGTGGCTGTCAAGGTATCAGTGTATTTCAACTTCTATGCAACTGGATACCTCCAGGCTGCTACTGGAGGTAAAAGCAGTAAAAGTAGACACAGATATTAGAACACCTATTGATTTGTTGGAGTTTAAGGATGCACTGCTGACATTTCTGTAGCTATTTGAGATTTCTGCTGTACATTTTACAAATCTCCATATACCGAAACACATGTAACTCTACTATGCTGAATATAATGAGCTTAGTGTCAGGTTTGAGGTCTTCATCATCAAACACTGTTCCTCAATGGCAAGTCCAAAGGCTACTCTGGCAAACTAAAGGTGATGCTGAATTCAACCACTTGTCTACCTTTGCTGAAAGAAGGCACCCAAAATATGAGAATTTATCAGTGTTGTCCAGTGGCTTGCCTTGGATCTCGACAGTCTAGGGTCAGTGTTGCACAATGGGCTTCGGATCTCGATCTTGCAGATGCATAGCCTAAAGTCTATTCTCTCCCACGTGGCTGTGAATATATCAACAATACATCACTCAGCCACAATGTGAGTGCACACATAAGTATAATTAGCAAATGCAGCTCAACGCCAGAAGTCAGGATAGTCTTGGTTCAGGGCTGAAAGCAACGCAAGTTTCCTAACCATTCTGAACGGACTTTATTCCAGCAGGATATAGGATGGAGTGTTGTGACAAGGAAGACAAAAGTGTTGGTGCAAGGACACAGTATTGCTTGACCTCATTTTGTGCACATATTGGATCTATGAGGGATCCTTTGGTGAGGATCACAACTTAGCATGCTGTCATTCAGCAAGTGGAGAATGGTGACAAATTTCTAATTGACAACCAAATTTGAGAATACTCCATAATCCAAATGCCTAAATGAGATTAAAAGTGTTAAGTATAAAAGTTATTGCTACAATCTATGCTTTTCTTGGACTCACTTTGTTGTCAAGGTCTCATTCACTGTTTCCTGATGGATGGAATCCAAACTGTGACTGTGGCAGGAGTTCTTCAATCACTGGGAGATTGTAATTGAGGGGGATCTTTGTAATGATCTTTGCAGTCGCAAACAAAATGCAATCATCTTATCTCTATTCTTGAAGATGGTCACTATTATGACATGACATTTCAGAGATCTGCTTTGTTGCACAACTTCTTCCAGATGAGGCAACTAAGGTCACATATTAATATGCTTCTCTGCCATATTTCAGTATTTTGGCCAGTATTCCATCTGTGCTAATGGCCTAGTTGCTTCGCAGTTGTTGAATGGCCTTTTCAAGCTTATTGAAAGCTAAAGTTATAGCATGATGTGGGATATGCTCAAGGACACCTACATCAATGCCTAAGTCTCAAGTGAGGAAACTTTCAAAGTGCTTCTTCAAATAATACTCACTACCTCAATCTGCTTGATCAGCACCACTCGATTCTTAGTCCGCAGTGAGGTAAAGTATTCAATGTTTGGACCACAGATGTTCTTGACTGTGCAGAAGAATCCATGCATATCATGTCTAGTGGTGTGTTGCTGGATATCCTGCGCTCCTCCTACTCTTTAGGTCACATGTTTGTTGTTAGAGCTCAGCCTTCATTTGTCTGTAAACCTGCTATCTTTCTTTTGGATTTTGATTTGCTGATTGTGAATTGTTACTTTTTCTATAATTAATCATTTTGACTTGATTAAACAAGTGATGGATTAGAATATATCTTCCTAAATAATGATTAGCAATTACAACTTCATCCCTCAGAGACAGTTTATGTCCTAAATCAAAAAAAAGCTTATTGGTCTCTGAGACTTTTTTATTTTGTGCACCAGGTTAATGTAAACTCAAGCTAACACAAGAATGCTTTGAGACATAGCCATGTTATAAAATGGATTAATTGCATAATTCAAAATATGTAACAAGCCTATGAGTGTGTGTGTATTTGTGTGCATATACATAATTACTTTGGAATTAGGTTCAGTAGTGAGTTTTGTAGTCTTGTAATTGTTTTAACATTCTTAAATGTATCATTTGGAATGTATGGGGTTCTAGTTATACCAGATAAAACAACAATTTATGAATATGAGGAAAATTAACCAATAGCTGATCTTGAAAATTAAAGTTAATACATCCCTGTATGGGATCACATTTGTAAATCGGACATTTGTAAATTGGCGACTGCCTGAACTCTAAACAGACACAGATTACTCATCAATGTCAATTGGTAGACATCTATGGAGTTAATAATCGAACAGAAAAAAGCTATTTTACAAAGGGAGGATTGTAAAAATGATTGACGTGTTAAAGAATGAATCAAGAGACAGTAATATTGCTAAGATGACCATTACTTTTAAAGAAACCAATTAGGAATATTTTGTCTAGCCAATCCAAGATTACTGATGAACTGTTCAAGCATTAATGAGTCAATTAGCATGTCCTTAATCTGGCATAGGAAGTAGTGGCTAGTTAGTGCAAATAAGGCCTAGGTTTTAGCAATTTGATGCCTAGGAAGGTAGACTAAAGACAGCAGAGAACTTCCGTCAACAAAACTGCACACGAGAACTGTTTGTACTTGAAAACTTTACTAGACCTGATTAGTTTTCAAGTACAAACTTATGAAAACAGTTTGTACTTGAAAACTAATCAGGTCGAGTAAACTTTAGATTGGATCTCTCAAACTCAGTATATAATTGTAATTAAAGGATGCTTTTGGTGAAGTGGTGGTGTCCAATATTCAATGCACATCTGCTCTAGAGATCTGTCTGAACAAATTGATTTAAAACGTTTCTAACTACAAGTGATGAAATTCTTTCAATTATATTTTAAGGTGAACCCAAAAATTTTACATGCTTCTACTTCAAGAATATCCTTGCAGTTACAATGTAGTAGCTTCTGGATATCTTAGTTAGTCATTCTCATCAAATCAGCCTTGATGTCTCCTGGTAGATGAACCTGTACTATCCTTGCAAGAGCTAATTATGATGGGTTTGAGAGCAGACTGAGTGCAGTGGACATCACAGTTCCTGTTTGTTGAGCCTGGCACTGACTGAGTAGGAATTTCTTTACAGTCCTCCAATCCAAGAAGAGGAAATTCTTGTGGCAGCACTTCATCTGACATTGTTGCTTTTAAATCAGGCTGATGGAGATAGTAGGTTAATCAATGGTTCATCCAGCAGTCATCAGCCAGTCACGGAAAGAGTGATGCAAAATTCCGCAATCCCTCGTTTGGACAATGTTGTAAACAAGCAAGCGCTAATGTCCAGAAAGAAATTGTTGCAATGAGGTTTGTATTTATTTCTCAAATAGGGTTTGTTTTTTCTGACTAAGTTTAATATTTAGACATTTCAAAAGGATTCTGTTGTTGTTTGCCTTTGTATGCTTATCTTGCTAATTACACCTTTCCAAATGCTTGTCTCCCCAAAGGAAATGAGACAAAGCTTTAGTGTTGACAGTGAACAAAGAAATGATTGCCATCCAATGGACAGGAAAGAGATAAGGGCAAGTTAAATTGTATGCATATCAATGCACAGAGCATAATCAACAAAAGTGGGGGTACTGGAAGCAGAAATTGGTCCAAAGGACATGACAGAGCAGCACTGCCAGAAACATGGCTCAAGCCGGAACAAGACTGGATACTTAATATCCCAGGTCATATGGCTTTTAGCAGAAACAGGGTCAGTGAAAGGGGAAGAGATGTAGCAGCCTTGGTCATAGATAGAATCATTGTCCTTTAGTGAGATACAGTTCCTGAATTAGAATCTATATGGTTGGAGGTGAGTAACAGGAAAGGAGCAGTGACATTGTTGGATGTTTACTGCAAACTTCCAAATAGTGGGGAGATGGTAAAAGAAAACATTTGTAGGCAGGTTATGAAAATCTGCAGGACAAGTAGGGTTGTGATACTTGGTGATATCAATTACCCTAGGGTAGACTAGAAAAAAGGCCACATATGGAACACAGAAGGGGAGAGAGTCCTGCAATGTGTGCAGGAAAAGTTTCTGGAAGAGTACACTTACAGTCCTAAATGAACTGCAGATGCTCTAAATCAGAAACAAAAACAGAAGTTGCTGGAAAAGCTCAACAAATCTAGCAGCATCAGTGAAGAGAAATCAGAATTAACATTTCAGGTGCAGTGACCTTTCCTCAGTTCACCGGACCCAAAATATTAATTCTGATTTCTCTTCATATGCTGCCAGACCTGCTGAGTTTTTCCAACAAATCCTGTTTCCACTCTAGTTCTACCAGACGGGGGCTGTGCTGGACCTCATCCTAGGAAATGAGGCAGGTCAAGTGGAAACAGTCAGAATGGGGGAGCATTTGGAAAATAGCGAACTTAACATAATAAGGTTCAATATAAAGTTGGAAGAAATAAAAACAACCAATGATTAAGATCCCAGACCAGGAAAGGACAAATTTTAGGAATCTTAAAAATTAAACTGGAGCACGTGGTTGGGAAACACTTTTTGCTGGATAAAATACTAGATGAAAAATGGGAGAATTTTAAACTGGGGATTAAAAGGGTGCAAATTCAGTACAAACCCATGAAAAATAAATATGGAGTATCCAAGCTAAATTACCCTGGATAACTAAAGATACTGATAAGAAAATAAAGAAGAAAAAGGAGGCATATGATGCATACTAGAATAATAGAAATAGAAATCAGGAGGAGTATCTCAAATACAGGAGAGAGGTTAAGGCTGGAATAAGGAAGGCCAGGAGGAAGCATGAGGAAAGGATGGTAGGCTGCACTAAAACAAGAAGTAAAATGTTCAAACATATTAATAGTAAAAGATTAGTGAAGGATTGGGTGGGCCCATAAAGAACAAGCAGGTTAAGCTGCTGACTGAAGCAAAGAATATGGCAGAGGTAAAAAATGAGTACTTTGCTTCTATCTTTACCAAATTAGAAGATGGTGACAGGGATCCAAGATGGCGGCGACCCAGCAAGTCTGAGTCTATAGTGCTCCTCCCAAGACTTGGGCAAAGTGGGCCACCCACCCCCACCACACTCACTAAATCATTTAAAATAGCTGTTTAATTTAATTAGTTGCTTAGTATTAAATTTAAACAATCTAATCTTTAGTAAAAATGACTAAAGGGAAGGGAGCCCGCAGCTCTCAGCAAGCAGGAACCCCTCCCCCACCCTCTCCAGCTGCAGCAGAGGCATCCACAGCCACCTCGGGGGACTTACCTACAGTGGCAAGCCTTGTGGAAATCATCTCCAAACTGGATGCGAAGATCGACGCTTTCATTGAAGAATCCCGAAGTCGATGGGACTCACTCTCGGCCGTGCTGCAAAAGCATGACCGAGACATTAAAGAAATTGAGCGCCAAGTCGGAGGGGCGGAGCTAAAGGCCGCGACCTCCAAACCCACAGCGCAATCGGCCGTGGATCAGGTCCGGACTCACTGTTAACTCTAGCTTTGTGTTATATCTGAATTCTCCTCATCCTATTGAGGAGCGCCTAGGTCAAGGGTGGGGCATTGGTTGGGAGAGGATACGATGGACCTTTAGAAAGGAAGTGATACCCCCTGGGAACAAGGGGGAAAATCTCCATTCAAATACGTTTTTTTATTATTTAGAAATAGTTTTTTATTATACTGTTGTGAGTGTATTAGAGAGCCTTTATTTTTGTGAATTTTATATGCTCTATACTCGGGATGTTCTGGATAGGGTTTCCCCTCCTGAGGGGTCTCGGATTTGCCCGGATGATTATGGTTAATCAGTCGGTTAAGTGGTGCACCTGGAATGTCAAGGGGAGTAATTCGCCAGTCAAAAGGAAGAAAATATTATCAAACCTCAAGAAAGAAAGGATTGATATAGCTCTCCTACAGGAGACACATCTGTGGGATAAAGAACACTTGAAATTACGACAGGGTGGATTTGATCAGGCCTTTTTTTCTTCTTTTAGCTCAAAAAACAGGGAGTTGTTATTCTTGTTCGGAAGAATTTCCCTTTCAAAATCCTAAATCAGATAAAGACAAATCTGGACGATATATTCTGATTAAAGCCCTTATAAATGGAGAGGAATATGGGATTTTAAATTTGTACTGCCCCCCCGGCACACCCCTTTAAATTTATAACGGAAGCCTTTTCAAAATTGATGGCTCTTGGTAACCATCATACAATTATAGGGGGAGACTTTAATTGTATTATGGATCCGGAAATAGATAGGATTCCCAAGAGTACTGCAGGAGTATCTCCCAGATCTAGACAATTGGTGGATCTGAACAAAGAATTAGGATTGATAGATGTATGGAGATGTCTTCATCCACCGGGCAGAGATTTTTCTTTTTACTCCAATCCACATAAATGCCATACCGGAATTGATCTGTTTTTTGCCCCCTCGGTTTTTTTTTAAATTCCATATCATCCTGTAAAATAGGTAGTATAGCAATTTCCGACCACGCTGCTGTATATATGGAAACCAAGGCGAGGAACAAGGGGACATCCCCTCGGCATTGGCGTATGGACCGCTTCTTAATGAAAGACAGTAAATTTGTAAAGTACTACTCTCAAGAATTTAAAACTTTTTTAGAAATTAATTTAGATACAGCTAGCAACCCATCAATGATGTGGGAGACCATCAAAGCTTTCACGTGAGGTTTGATCATCTCTTACTCAGCGACCCAGAAAAAATTAAAGGGAGAACAACAGCGTCTGCTCGAAGCACGCTTAAAAGCAGCTGAAACTGCATATGCTGATAGACCTTCTATTATTAAATTGCAAAGGATTACCGGCCCTTAGGACAGCTCTAAACACTACACTTACCCAAACGGCTAAGAGGGAAATATTATTTGCAAAACAAAGGTTATATGAATTTGGCGATAAACCTGGTAGATACTTAGCATTTCTTGCAAAGAAAAAAAAGGCCCCTCAAACTATCACGTCTATCAAGGAAAGTACGGGTAGTTTGACTCATGATCATAAAAAGATTAATGCAATCTTTAGAAAATTTTATTCTGATTTATATAAATCGCAGGATTGTGAAGATACGACGAGGAGGATGCAATCATTTTTTAAAAATTTGACCTTTCCAGGCCTAACTCCTGAACAGGTATCGGTCTTAAATGCTCCCCTAACAGTCCAAGAAATACTTTACGCAATCAGGCAACTTCAGAGTGGTAAGGCCCCGGGCCCAGATGGTTTTCAAGCTGAATTCTATAAAGAATTTACAGAAATATTGGCTGGTCCACTTATGGACATGTATAACTATGCATATAGTCAGGGCTGTCTCCCGCCTTCGCTGGAAGAAGCAAATATCTCTCTTTTCCTTAAAAAAGGAAAGGATCCAGAAGATTGTATGTCATACAGACCAATATCCTTGCTCAATGTAGATTTTAAAATCCTTTCTAAAACGCTAGCATTGAGACTAGAAAGGGTACTGCCACATATCATAAAGGAGGATTAGACGGGGTTTATTAAGGGCCGTAGATCATCCAATAATATTAGAAGGGTTTTGAATATGATTCAAGCCTGCCATCAGGGAAAGATACCAGAACAAGTAGTTTCATTAGACGCGGAAAAGGCATTTGATAGGGTTGAATGGTCATATTTGTTTTACACATTGGAAAGGTTTGGCATTGGAAAGGTGTTTGCCAAATGGGTCTCAACATTGTATAGTGATCCCAAAGCAGTTGTGGTTACCAATGGATTAGGTTCGGATAGCTTCAGTGTGGGTCGGGGCTGCCGTCAGGGATGTCCCCTCTCGCCATTGTTATTTACGCTAATAATTGAACCACTAGCAGAAGCTATACGGGCTGATCCTAATATAACGGCCCCAAGGATTGGTACAGGTAAATATAAAATTTGCAGATGATGTTCTTCTATTCCTCAGTAATCCTCTGATGTCCATACCTCGCTTAATCCAAGTTATTAATACATTTAGCGCATTCTCAGGCTATAAAATTAATTTCTCAAAATCGGAGGCTATGCCAATGGGTGGCCTTGCTATGATAGCCCACTTAGTGGATCCCATTTTCCCTTTCGTTGGTCCCTGGAGAGTTTCTTATATTTAGGCATTTTTATTACCCCAGTATTTGGTCAGTTGTACAAGGCTAACTTTGTGCATTTACTGGAAAGGACTTCCAGCAATGGGGAGAACTTCCAATTTCCTGGCTGGGGAGAATAGCACTAATTAAAATAAATGTCCTGCCCCGTCTCCTATACCCTATGAGAATGCTTCCAGTGATGGTACCGAGGCTGGCACTACGTAAATTATATGGCTGGTTGGGTTCCTTTATCTGGAATCATAGACGGCCCCTCATTAAGCTGAAGAAGCTACAGCTTTCACAGGCAAGGGGAGGATTGGACTTCCCAGATTTTAGGAAATACCAGTTAAGTTCCATATTAAGTTACATAGCTGATTGGGTCTTGTTTGATCCACAATCAATCTGGCTGGACATCGAAGCTTCTCAAGTAAAATACCCACTTATTAACCTTTTATTTTCAGACAAGAGGAAAATCATTACGGATCACTGTAAAAACCCTATAATACTGAATACAATTAAAGCTTGGAATATCATGCGGCAAAATGAGGGCAATTCACATAAAACATCCCCCTGTGTGCCGATAGTGGGAGCATGGGGATTCCAACCGGGGTTTACAGATGCCACTTTCAAACTCTGGAGATCCAGGGGTATCTCATGTTTCGGGGACCTATTTGAAAATGGGGTCCTGATGTCTTTTGAACAGTTGCGTCAGAAATTCGGATTACCTAATGGAGACCTCTATCAATACTTCCAAATTCGAGACTATATACAGAAGTAGACTACGTTATTAGATAGTCTTTATAAATCAGATAGAGAATGTAGAGTACTATTTATCATTTACTACATGATGAAGTATCGGGAAATATGGACAATCTGCTTAAAACATGGGATCAGGAATTGGGACTAGAAACGTGGAATGACATTTGGGAAAACGCCAGAAGAATCACCATCTGTAACAGAACTCAGGCTATCCAGCTGAAGATAACTTCATAGGACCCATATAGCACCGGATCGATTGGCAAAATTTAAGGCAGGGGCATCTCCAATGTGTCCCAAATGTAAAATAGAGGTGGGCACTCTTGTACATTGTCTATGGAC
Organism: Chiloscyllium plagiosum; assembly: GCF_037043375.1. NCBI lineage: Eukaryota > Metazoa > Chordata > Chondrichthyes > Orectolobiformes > Hemiscylliidae > Chiloscyllium > Chiloscyllium plagiosum. The sequence continues at coordinate 50,822,836 of NW_028270164.1, read as the reverse complement.
CTGTCATAAGATCCGTAGATACTGGACTAAAGTGGCAAGTGCCCTGACAGAAATTTTAGGAACGGAAATTAAAGTGGACCCCATATCTCTTCTTTTGGGCTTTTCAAACTTATCCCCCCTGGACATGCATGGGAGGAGACTATTTTTTTATTCTCTCTTTCTGTGCAAGGAAAAATATTTTGGTAAACTGGGTGGCTGAGGGCCCCCCTGGACTTTCAAATTGGCACAGATTAACTATGGAATGTATTCCCCTTGACTTCCTTACAAATATGGTGCACCGAAAGACCGAATTATTTTATGAAATATGGCAGCCCTTCTTGAATTATATGAATACAGATATTTCGGCTATCCTAACAAGGGCTTTTATTTAATTGAGATTACGAACATAGCTGCTCCGGGGCCCCTTGGGAGAGGAATCCCGTACAAATACGGGTTTTGTTACATTTGATGTTAACACATTCTGAGCATGTATCTCACTACCCAATTTCTATGTTATCCGCTGTTTTTTTTTCTCTCTTTCTCTTATTTGAATAATGTAAGAGACTTAAATATACACTCTGGTTAGTTGTAGGTTAGATTAGTAGTTAGTTGAGTTTTTTTTTCACGGTATTTTTCTTTTGTTAAATTTTGGTTATTATATATTTGAGATTTAATTGTATATCAATGTTTGTACTTGAAAGTTTTGTTTATTTTTGTAAACTTGCAAAAATGTTAAATTTCTAATAAAAATATCTAAAAAAAAGATGGTGACAATGACCGCATTGAAAATGTGGAACTGAACAATATAGGGATAGATAAAGATGAGGTGCTCAAAAGATTGGCAGCACTCCAGGCAGAAAAGTCACCAGGCCCAGAGAGGATGTATCCTAGATTGCTGAGTGTTAAGGGAGCAAATAGCGGTTGACAGACATTTTGCCATTGACAGAAATTTTCTAAGCCTCTCTGAACATAGGATTCGCCCCAGGGAACGACAGGCTTGTAAATGTGACATCCCCCATTGTTTAAGAAAGGGGCAAAGGATAACACAGGAAACTACAGACCTGTCAGCTTGAAAATCAATAGTGGGAAAACTAAGGAGGACATAATCCAGAGTAAGATGAATACACATCCAGAAAAATAAGTTCACACTAGACAATCAAAATGGTCATGTGTGACAAATCTAATTAAGTTCTTTCAAAAGGTGACACAGGATGTAGATGAGGGTTGTACTGTGGATATTGTATATTTGGACTTCCAGAAAGAATTTGATATGGTGCCATGTGGCAAGTTGGTTAGCAAATTAGATATATTTGGATTGATGAATCCTTGACAGCATGGATTAGATGTTGGCTAAAAAAAAGGAAATAAATGGTTGAAGTCAGTCAGTAGAGGCTCTTAATGCTTATGTATAGCTTGTTAGTCATCCACTACTGGCTCTGAAAAGAAATTTCCAATTCTCTAGCCGAACATGAGCTTTGTATACCTACAGTTTTGATTGAATACTCTTCTTGATGATCTTTGTTAACAAAGGGTTGTTATTCCTTCACATCAAAGCCTTTTTTTGAGATGATTACTTTTTAGCTGAGTGTGATGCAAGTGGTGATATTCCCAAGCATCTACAAACCTTGCCCTTCTAGAAGGATGTTGTCATAGGTTTAGAAGGTGCTGTCTAGGAACTTTTGGGAAAGTTTTACAGTGCATGTTGTAGATAGTACACACAGTTGCTCTTGAGCATGGGTGGTGACAGAATGGATGCTTGTGGGTGTGTTGCTAATCACCAGGTTGTTTTGTCTTGGATGGTGTCAAGCTTCTTGAGCATTGTTGGAGCTATACTCATCCAGGCAAGTGGGGAGCATTCCATCACACCCCTGAATTATGCCTTGTTGATGATGGACAGGATATGGTGAATCAAGAGGGGAGGTTACCCAGCACAATATTCCTAGCCTCTGACTTGCTCCTGTAGCCACTGTATTTTTGCTGACTCCAAATGAGTTTCTGGTAAATGGTAAAGGATGGATGTTATATAGTGAATGATTCAGTAACCGTAACACCACTGAACATTAAGGGTCAGTGACTAGATTCCATCTTATTGGAGATGGTCATTGCCTGGTATTTGTATTGCATGAATGTAATTTGCCACTTGTCAGCCCATGCCTGGATATTGTCCAGATCTTGTTGCATTTGAACATGGACTGCTTCAGTATCTGAAGAGTCACAAATATTAAGCATCAGTGAACATTCCCACTTCTAATCTTACGACGGAGGGAAGTCATTGAAGCAGCTGAAGACGATTGTGCCGAGGACACTACTCTCCAGAGATGTCCTGGAATTGAGATGACTGACCTCCAACAACCACAGCCATTTGTTTGTCAGTTATGAATTCAACATGATTTGCCCCAATATGAATTGATTCCAGTTTCGCTAGCCCCCCTTAATCGAACTTGGTTGAATGTACCCTTGATATCAAGGGATGTCAGTCTCATCTCACCTCTAGAATTCAGCTCTTTTGTCCACCTTCAAACCAAAACTGTAATGAGGTCAGGAACAGAGTGGCCCTGATAGAACACAAACTAAGCATCACAATTCTAAGCAGGTGTTGCCTGATAACACTGTTAATGACATCTTTCATCACTGGTGTGGCACCGTGGACCAGTGGTTAGCAGTGCTGCCGGAAAGCTTCAAGGAGCCATGTTTGATTCCAGCCTCGGGCAACTGTCTGTGTAGTGTTTGCACGCTCTCCCCGTGTTTGGGTGGGTTTCCTCCAGGTGGTCCAGTTTCCTCCCACGGTCCAAAGATGTGCAGGTTGCCCATGCTAAATTGCCCACTGTGTCCAGGGATGTACAGGCTAGGTGGGTTAGCCGTGGGGAATACGGGGTTATGGGGTCGGGTGGGATGCTCTTCAGACGGTCAGTGTGGAGTTGATGGGCCGAATGGCCTGCTTCCACTCTGTAGGCATTCTAGACCGACAGGGCAGTAATTGGTTGGGTTGGATTTGTTCCACTTTTTGTGTATAGGATATACCTGGGCAACTTTACAAATTGTCAGCTATATGCCAGTGTTGTAATTAGTCTGGAAGAGCCAGACTAGAGGGGCATCAAATTATGGAACACAAGTGTTCAGTACTAATGCCAGAAGGTCCCAGGGCCTTTACTGCATCCAGTGCCTCCAAGTGTTTCATCCATTTGGCTGAAGACTGGTATCTGTATTTGTGAGGGACTACTGGAGGAGGCTGAGATAAATCATCCAGTTAGCAATTCTGGCTGAAGATCATTGTGAATGCTTCAGCTTTCTCTTTTACATAGAAAAGCTCAACGTATCAATCATAGAGAATGGGGATATTTGTGGAGCCGTCTCCTCCTGTATGTTGGTTAACGGTCCACCACCATTCATGAGTGGAGGTGGCATGACAGTAGAGCCTAGATCTGATCTTTTGGTTGTGGGATCACTTGGTTTCCTCTATCACTTGCTGCTCATGTTGTTTGGCATACAGGTAATCCTGTTTTGGTAGTTTCACCAGGTTGAAGCCTAGTTTTTAGGTATGCCTGGTGCTGCTCTGGGCATGGCTCCCGTGATCTCCATTGAACCAGGATTGATTCATTGTTTGATAGTATCCACTTAACCATACCATCATGGATACTATCATGGATATGCGGGGCTATGAGGTTGCAGATTGTATTGGTGTACAATTCTGCTACTATTAATGGTCCACAATCTTCAGTATCTTTATCTGAAATTTGTCAAATTTAGCACAAGTGATAATGCCACATAACACAATGGAAAATATTCTCAATGTGAAGGCAGAACTTTCATGTCCACAAGGACTGTCCTGTGACTTGATTTGGAGATGCCAGTGTACAAAGTTAAAAATCACGCAACACCAGGTTATAGTCCAACAGGTTTAATTGGAAGCACACTAGCTTTCGGAGCGACGCTCCTTCATCAGGTGATGCCTGATCACCTGATGAAGGAGCGTCGCTCTGAAAGCTAGCGTGCTTCCAATTAAACCTGTTGGACTATAACCTGGTGTTGTGAGATTTTTAACTTTTGTCCTGTGACTTGATCACTCTTAAATACTATCATGGACAGATGCATCTGCACCCAGCAGATTGGTAAGGATGAAGCTAAATATGTTTTTCCCTCGTCAGATCCCTCACCACCTTCAGATCCAGACCTAGCCAACTCAATCAGTAGTGCTGCTGCTCTTGAAAATCCTCTACCCAGAGCATATTTTGAACCCTTGCCACTCTGACTGCTTTCTCTAAATGTTGTTCAACATGGAGTACTGATTTATCAGCCAAGGGAGGACAGTACGTGGCAATTAACAGGTTTCCTTGCCAATGTTTAACAGAAGTCATGAAACTTCATGGGGTCTGGAGTCAATTTTGAGGACTCACAAGCAACCCACTCCCAACTGTATACCACTGTGCCACCACCACTGCTGGATCTGTCTTGCTGGTGGGAAAGACATATCCAGGGATTTCAATGGTGGTATCTGGGACATTTTCTGTAAGGGATGATTCCATGAGTATGACTGTCAGGCTGTTCTTTGACTACTCTGTGAGACCGCTCTCCCAATTTTGGCACTAACCCCCAAGGAGGACTTTGCAGGGTTGACAGGGTTGTTTCTGCTGTTGTCCTTTCTGGTGGCTATGTCAACGTTGTGTGTTCTGTCTAGTTTCATTCCTTCATTGAAACTTTACAGCAACTGAAACAACCGAGTGGCTTGCTAGGCCATTTCAGAGGGCAGCTGAGGGTCATCCACATTGAGGTGGGTCTGGAGTCACATCTCAGCCAGATCAGAGGAGGTTGGCAGCTTTCCTTCCCTGAAGGACGGTAGTGAGCCAGATAGGTTTTTCTGACAATTGACAATGGTTTCATGGTCATCAATAGATTCTTAATTCCAGATTTTTTAAAAAATGTAATTAAAATTCCACCATCTGCCATCACATTTCCAGAATATTAGCTGAGTGCCTGGATTAATAGGCTAGCAATAATACTACAAGGTCATTGCCTTCACTATACCTAACTGCATCTCTGTAATAGCAATCAAGTCATATTCATTTATTTCTATTTGTGCTATCAACCTAGCTATCTTGTTGCAAATACTGAGAGCATTCAGAAAAAGAGGCTTAAGCTTTGACTTTTTACCATTATTACATAGTTCTAATTTCTGCTGCACTCGTCTGCCTTTATTCCTTGCCTTTTCCCATTGCACTTTGATTATCATTTGTCTCTTCACTATATTTTGTCTCTGCACTTCCACTTCTTTAATTTTGTTTTAAATTGAATTTCAATCCTTACGTTCAACTAAATCAATTAACATCCCCATCACCAATTTGCTTAAAGCCAGATCTACAATCTTTGCCAGGACACTGGTCCCAGCACAGACCAAATAAAGCTCATGCTAATAGGACAGCTCTCCCTTTTCCTAGTACTGGTGCCAGTGACTGAGGAGTCTGAAACCTTTCCTCCTATATATTTACCCCTAATTTTATTAATCTGAACCAATTCTTGTATGGCTCAGGAAATTACTACTTTTGCGGTTCTGCTTTCTATATTTAGCACTAAGCTGTTCACAATCCCAAAGCAGAATCTCTTTCCTACACTTACTTTCATCGTTAGTACAAATGTGGACCATCACAACTGGGTACTTCACTTCCCATTCCAAATTCCTCTCAAGCGCAGAAGAGTTATCCTAAACCTTGGCACCAGATCGGCAACATCATCTTCAGAACTGTCTCTGCTGCAACTAACAGTATTTATTCGCCAAACTATGCAACCTCTTTTTACTACATTTCTCTTTCCTCACCTCACTTTGAATGGCACTCTAGACCACAGTTTTGTGGTTATTTCATTCTCCTCCCTGTGGTTAGTGCCCTCATCTTTACCAGAAGCAAGAATATTGTACCTTTTAGGATAAGGGTACTAATTCAGTCTCCTCCAATGCTAAATTCTGGATCCCCACTACTGCTTCAGAGTCACATTATTCCGCCCCTGACTACTGATGAAAACTGACGTAACTAATTTCAGGGGTTTGACAGCCTCCTGAAACATTGCCCAAATACAATTTCTCCTAGTTCCTTGTTCGTAGCTCAGATTTCAGCTAATCAACTCTGAACCAACATCCCTCAAGCATCCAGCACTTGTTAAAGATGTGGCCAACATGGACTGCACCAGCATCCACCAGTTCCCACACACAACTGCACACAATGCTTGCCAGCCATCTATAATATATTTATTAATATTAGATATTAAATATTTCAGAGGTGAATGTCTTAATAATAATCTTCAGCTGTAATAATGTCTCCCAATTTAAAATAATTGGCTAATCAAAAGATGCAGAAAAGAGACCACCAGTTACCCACCTATTTCAGGAACCAGATATCACACTTTGGCTCTTATAAAGAAACGAGTTCAAGGCTCATTCTGCCAAATTTTTTTAACTCCTGTTTTCACTGTCCTCCTAACACATGATCATTTTGCTCTTTACAAAGATGCTAATCCATTCTCTCTCATCTTTGGAGAAGATGCTGACTTCATATCTCTTGCATTATTTCAGAAACAGGTTTCTTCTCTCTTGCTCAGTCTGCTTCACAGCAAAGCTGGCTTGCTGCACACTCATCTGTGTCTGAGCTCACTGAGGTGTTGACTCCTCCCAGTCTCATACTACTTAGCATATTACCTAGTATCTCCCTACAGGGTAGCAATAAATCTCACTTTGTAAGACGACTGTTAAGTTAGAATATATTTGTGAGCTAAAGGTTTTATATAAATTCAAACTGATGCTATTTTCACATGCAGTTTTCTGTTTCGAAAATAGTTTCATGAAGAAGAAATTGAATATAAAGGCCACTTTTAAAGGGCAATCACCTACTACTGGTCAAAACTCATACACTTTTGTACAATATGTTATTCCACTTTCCATACTACTGCTGCTGCTATCACTACAATCATGACAAATCACATGCTTAAATTAAGTAGACCAGAATCACTTGCATATGGTTTACTAACAGTTGGTTTTACAGAGAGTGGCTGAATCATAAAGTCGTGTCATGAGAAACAATTCAAGTAAGTATCTTGCATCATTGAAAAGCTGAAAATTCAACTGGTCATCACTCCAGATTGACCGCAATGTCCTAGAATCCTGTGAAATGTATGTAAGACCATAATAAATAGGAATAAGAGTTGGTTGTTCAGCCCTTCAAGCCTGCTTCATCCTTCATTGGGATTACGGCTGATCTAATATTCCTCACATACACTTCCTTGCACTTTCCCCACACAGTCTGTTCTGATATAGCGTGGTAATTCCATTCCCATGCAATTATGTGTCATGAGAAAATCGTGTGATAGCAACACTATTTAAGCCATACCAAGGATCATCCTAGTGAACCATCTCTGAACTGCCCCCATTGAAACAATATCTTTCCTTCAATAAGAGGACCAAAACAGTTCATAGTATACACCAGATGTAGTCTAGTTTCAGTAAGACTCCACTACTCTTATACTCCAACTCCCTTGAAATAAGACTCAACATTCCATTAACCTTCATGCTAGCTTTTTGTTTTGTACACAAGTACCACCAAGGCCTGTTCAGTTGCAACTTTCTGTGGTTTCTCTCCATTTAAATAATAGTCCATTCTTTTTGTTCTCCTTTCTAGGATGAACAATTCATAGCTTCCCACAGTGTACTACATTTACCAACTTTTGCCCATTTATTTAGCACATCAGTATTTCTCTGTAAACTTCTCATAACCTACCTTTCCACCTATTTCATTGTTGTCTGCAAATCTGGCTATAATACATTCACTTCCTTCCTCCAAGTCATTAATAAATATTGTAAACAGTTGTATTCCAGCACTTATCCCTGTAGAAACCCACTGGTCACATGTCGCAAACCTGAAAAAGAACTCCTTATTCCCACTCAGTTTCTTACTCGTGAGCCAATTCTCTATCACGCCAATATATTACATCCAACACAGTAGGTTTGTATCTTATGACATTATCTTTTTGAGTACTTTATCGAATGCCTTCTAGAAGTCCAAATGCAACACATCTACTGGTTCCCCTCATCCACTCTGAGACTTTATAACTTGACAGATCAAGGAGTACTGTGCTCGGCCAGTCGCAAATTAATGTGCAACTTTTGTTTTAAGGTGTATGTTAACTTGGATAGTGTCTCCCACTGTCTATACTGAGGAGTTGAAAGACAAATTTTAAAGACAACACTGTAGCGAATGTAACGAGGTCAGCCAACTGGGCCTTGTATAATGACTTCCCTAAGTGGGGCTGTTAATCTGGTTGATAAAAAGGTTGAGTGTCAGGGACACAACCACTCTAGTGTCTGATTCTGTAAGAGGCAATACCATTGCCAAGTACTGTTCATGTGTAAATAAAGGCTGACATGATGACAGGATAGCGGCCTCTGTGAAGTTAGTTTAGTGGCAGAAAGAGAAGATTGTGATCCTGAAGAAAATCATTCACAACAGTGATCTTTAGAGTTGGAGTAAGCATTTTCTTACATGTCTTTGCTTGGGAAGCTTGATTCCTTCCACCCTGCCGTCAAGGACTAGGTCCAATATGTGGAAAGAATGTATTATTTTTTCTGGTCAAAAGACATTGTGGCAGATGTAAAAATGAGTAATTCTCTGGACAGAAAAAGCTGAAGCTGCACAGGTTGTCATTAAGAGCCTAACTTTCCCTGTGGAACCAGATATTTAATAATAAATGAGGGCAGAGTGGTAGACATTACTTATTTGGACTTTAGTAAAGCCTTTCACAAGGTTCCGCATAGTAGACTAATTGTTAAAGTTAGATCACATGGGATTCAGGGTGAGCTTGTCAATTGTATACAAAAATTGGCTTAACAACAAGACGGAGAGTGATGGTGGATGGTTGCTTTTCGTACTGGACACCTGTGACCAGCAGTGTTGCAGAGGGATCAGTGCTGGGTCCACTTTTGTCATTATATAAGTGATTTATATGAAAATATACATAGCATGGATCATAAGTTTGCAGACATCATCAACATTGGAGGTATAGTGGACAGTGAAGAAAGTTATCTATTGGATCAATGGGTTAAAGAGTGGCAAATGGAGTTTAATTTGGACAAATGTGATGTATTGCATTTTGGTAAAACAAACAAAGACAAGACTTATACAACTAAAAGTGGAGCCTTGAGCAGTGTTATATAAGAGAGATCTAGGGGTTCAGGTACATAATTCTTTGAAGTTTGTATCACATATAGATAGGGTGGTTAAGAAGGCGTTCAGCATGCTTGCCTTCATTGCTCAGAAGTTTGAGTATACGAGTTGGGACATCGAGTTGAGGTTATTCAAGATGTTGGTGAGGCCTCTTCTGGAGTACTATGTACAGTTCTGGTCTCCCTGCTACTGGAAGGATATTATTAAGCTGGAAATGCTTCAGAAGAGATTTACCAGGATATTGCTGGGATTGGAGGGTTTGAGTTATAAGGTGTGGCTGGATAGGTTGCGACTTTTTTGAGAGGTGACCTTAAAGAGGTTTATAAAAAAAGATGAGCAATGACAATAAGGTGAATAGCAAGTGTTTGCTAGGGTTGGGGATTTCAAGACTAAAGGGACTATATTAAAGGCAAGGGGAGAAAGATTTTAAAAAGACATGAGTGACAATTCATTTGCAGAGTGGTTCGCACGTGGAATGAACTTTCAGAGGTAGCAGTGGACATGGGTACAGTTACAATGCTTAAAACACACTTAGTAAGTTGCAAATCTTATCAGATCGAATGGAATGGTTGGAGACACAGTTAGAGGCAATGATGAATTTACAAGAGCAAGGGGATGTGATGGATGGCAGTTATAGGAAGGGAGAAAGTGAGGTCTGCAGATGCTGGAGATCAAAGTTGAAACTTTATTGCTGGAACAGCACAGCAGGTCAGGCAGCATCCAGGGAACAGGAGATTCGACGTTTCGGGCACAGGCCCTTCTTCAGGCCTGTGCCCGAAACGTCGAATCTCCTGTTCCCTGGATGCTGCCTGACCTGCTGTGCTGTTCCAGCAATAAAGTTTCAACAGTTATAGGAAGGGAGAAAAGTTGCAGATACAGTCACACAGGTGGGTTAACTCCAGGAAAGGTAAGAGAGGTAGGCAGGTAGTGTAGGAGTCTTCTGTGGCTATCCCCATTTAAAACAAGTAGCTGTTTTGAACAATATATGGGTTGATGGATTCACAGGGGAACGTAGGGATGAACAGCCAAGTTTCTAGTATTGAAACTGGCTGTAATGCAATGAGGGGTGCATCGGGTTTAAGAGTTCAATTGTGTTACGGGACTCTCTCGTCCGAGGCACAGACAGACATTTCTGTGGCCAGCAGCGAAAAATCAGAATGGTGGTTTGCCTCCCTGGTGCCAGGATCAAGGATGTCTCAGTGAGGGTGCAGAATGTTCTCAATGGGGAGAGGGACCAGCAGTAGGTCATTTTATACATTGGAACCGAAGGATAAGATTCTGAAGGGAGAATATAGAGAGTTAGGCGGAATTTAAAAAGGAGGTCCTCGAGAGTAGTAATATCTAGATTACTCATGGTGGTGTGAGCTAGTGAGGGTAGGAATAGGAGAATGGAGCAGATGAATGCACGGCTGAGGAGCTGGTGTATGGGAGAAGGATTCACATTTTGGAACATTGCCTGTACAAGAAAGATGGATTGCACCTGAATTGGAAGAGGACTAATATACTAGCAGGGAGATTTGCTAGAGCTGCTCAGAAGGATTTAAACTAGTAAGGTGAGGGTGGGACCCAGGGACATAGTGAGGAAAGAGATCAATCTGAGACTGGTACAGTTGATAAAAGAAGAGTCAAACTGTCAGGGCTGGTAGGGACAAAGCAGAGAACAAGGTAGGACTGATAAATTAAACTGCATTTATTTCAAGGCAAGAGGCCCATCAGGGAAGGCTGATGAACTCAGGGCATGGTTAGGAACATGGGACTGGGATATCATAGCAATTACAGAAACATGGCTCAGGGATGGACAGGATTGGCAGCTTAATGCTCCATGATACAAATGCTATAGAAAGGACAGAAAGGGAGGCAAGAGAGATAGGGGGAGTAGCGTTTTTTGAAAAGGGACAGCATAACAGCTGTACTGAGAGAGGATACTCCCAGAAATACATCCAGAGAAGTTATTTGGGTTGAATTGAGAAATAAGAAAGGGATGAATAACTTACTGGCATTGTATTATAGACCCCCTAATAGTCAGAGAGAAATTCAGAAACAAATTTGTAAGGAGCTCTCAGTTATCTGCAAGAATAATAAGGTGGTAATGGTTAGGGAATTTTAACTTTGCAAAAATAGACGGGGACTGCCATAGTGTTAATGGTTTAGATGGAGAGGAATATGTTAAGTGTGTACAGGAAAATTTTCTGATTCAGTATGTGGATGTACCTACTAGAGAAGGTGCAAAACTTGACCTACTCTTAGGAAATAAGGCAGGGCAGTTGACTGAGGTGTCAGTGGGGGATCACTTTGGGGACCAGCGACCATAATTCTATTAGTTTTAGAATAGTGATGGAAAAGGATAGACCAGATCTAAAAGTTGAAATTCTAAATTGAAGAAAGGCTAGTTTTGACGGTATTAGGCAAGAACTTTCAAAAGCCGATTGGGGACAGATGTTCGCAGGTAAAGGGATGGCTGGAAAATGGGAAGCCTTCAGAAATGAGATAACAATAGTCTAGAGACAGTATATTCCAGTTAATGTGTAAGGAAGACAGGTAGGTGTAGGGAATGCTGGATGACTAGAGAAATTGAGGGTTTGATTAAGAAAAATAAGGAAGCATATGTCAGGTATAGACCAGATAGGTCGAATGAATCCTGATAAGAGTATAAAGGCAGTAGGAGTATACGTAAGAAGGAAATCAGGAGAGCAAAAAGGGGACATAAGATATTTTTGGCAAATAAGGAGAATCCAACAGGGTTTTATAAATACATTAAGTACCAAAGGGTAACTAGGAAGAGAATAGGGCCCCTCAAAGATCAGCAAGGCGGTCTTTGTGTGGAGCCACGGGAGATGGGGGAGATACTAAACGAGTATTTTGCATCAGTGTTTACTGTGGAAAAGGTCATGGAAGATATAGAATGTAGGGAAATAGATGGTGACATCTTGAAAATTGTCCATAATACAGAGGAGGAAGTGCTGGATGTCTTCAAACACACAAGTGGATAAATCCCTAGAACCTGATTAGGTGTACCCAAGAACTCTGTGAGAAGCTAGGGAAGTGATTGCTGGGCCTCTTGCTGAGGTATTTGTATCATCGATAGTCACAGGTGAGGTGCCGGAAGACTGGAGGTTGGCTAATGTGGTGCCACTGTTTAAGAAAGGTGGTAAGGACAAGCCAGGGAACTACAGACCGGTCAGCCTGATGTCGGTGATTAGGAAGTTGTGGGAGGGAATCCTGAGGGACAGGATGTCCAGGTATTTGGAAAGGCAAGGACTCATTTGGGATAGTCAACATGGCTTTGTGCATGGGAAATCATGTCTCACAAACTTGATTGAGTTTTTTGAAGAAGTAACAAAGAGGATTGATGAGGGCAGAGCTGTAGATGTGATCTATATGGACTTCAGTAAGGCGTTCGTCAAGGTTCCCCATGGGAGACTGATTAGCAAGGTTAGTTCTCATGGAATACAAGGAGAACTAGCCATTTGGATACAGAACTGGCTCAAAAGTAGAAGACAGAGGGTGGTGGTGGAGAGTTGTTTTTCAGACTGGAGGCCTGTGACCAGTGGAGTACCACAAGGATCGGTGCTGGGTCCATTACTTTTCGTCATTTACGTAAATGATTTGGATGTGAGTATAAGAGGTATAGTTAGTAAGTTTGCAGATGACATCAAAATTGGAAGTGTAGTGGACAGCAAAGAAGGTTACCCTCAGATTACAACAGGATCTTGATCATATAGGCCAATGGGCTGAGAAGTGACAGATGGAGTTTAATTCAGATAAATGAGAGGTGCTGCATTTTGGGAAAGCAAATCTTAGCAGGACTTATACACTTAATGGTAAGGTCCTAGGGAGTGTTGCTGAACAAAGGGACCTGGGAGTGCAGGTTCATAGCTCCTTGAAAGTGGAGTCGCAAGTAGATAGGATAGTGAAAAAGGCGTTTGGTATACTTTCCTTTATTGGACAGAGTACTGAGTATAGGAGTTGGGAGGTCATGTTGCGGCTGTACATGACATTGGTTAGGCCACTGTTGGAATATTGCGTGCAATTTTGGTCTCTTTCCTATCGGAAAGATGTTGTGAAACTTGAAAGGGTTCAGAAAAGATTTACAAGAATGTTGCCAAGGTTGGAGGATATGAGCTATTGGAAGAGGTTAAGTAGGCTGGGGCTGTTTTCCCTGGAGTGTCAGAAGCTGAGGGGTGACCTTAGAGGTTTATAAAATCATGAGGGGCATGGATAAGATAAATAGACAAAGTCTTTTCCCTGGGGTGGGGGAATTCAGAACTAGAGGGCATAGGTTTAGGGTGAGAGGGGGAAGATATAAAAGAGACCTAAGGGGCAACTTTTTTCACGCAGAAGGTGGTATGTGTATGGAATGAGCTGCCAGAGGAAGTGGTGGAGGCTAGTACAGTTGCAACATTTAAAAGGCATCTGGATAGGTATATGAATAAGTATATGAAGGGTTTGGAGGGATATGGGTTGAGTGGTAGCAGGTGGGACTAGATTGGGTTGGGATATCTGATTGGCATGGAGGAGTTGGACCGACAGGTCTGTTTCCGTGCTGTACATCTCTGACTCTAAAGTTTGGAGGGATATGGCCAAGCGCAGGCAAGTGGGACTAGTTTAGTTCGGGACTATGGTCAGCAAGCACTGTTTGGACCAAAGGGTCTGCTTCCGTGATGTACGACTCTGTACTAAAACCTTTCAAGAACTAACTGACATATTAAGGAATATTATGACCCAAGCCTCTTCTAATTCTGAGATGATATCACTTTTACTTAGCAACTCAAGAATCAAAGGTATTCCGATGGAACTGGACACTCTCACCGACCCGAGACGGCTTGAGGAACTCCACTTGAGTGCAGGTAATCACACAGCCTCTCTCAGGATATATCCTGATCAGAGTGACTCTAGACCAGCCCACTTCAAATCCAAAACTTCAGCCAAACAGTTAAACTTTTCTTCAGGATCCTGGGTGGTAAGCCATTATAGTTATTGCTAGTATGTGGACTCAAGACTGCAAAAAAAATCCTTTTTTTTTCTCATTCACTCATGGGATGTCGGCCAGCATTTATTGCCCATCCCTAATTATCCATGAGCAATTAAGAGTCAACCACATTGCTGTGGATGTGGAGTTAAATGTAGGCTGCACCAAGTAAGAATGGCAGTTTTCTTCCCTAAAGGACATTAGTGAACTTCTACTAGATCTGAACTGAGTAAGATAAATCATAGGCTAGTATCCAGGAGAGTGTCCAGGGGAGTTCATACCCTGGAAACTCCACTTGTATCTGGTTTGGAACAGGTCAATTGCTTAGCAACATCCAAATCAGAACCGATCAAAAGAAATATCTGGTTAAATGGTCATCTGGTTCTAATGGAGGTCGATGCCACCACAGCCATAAGTAATCACAGAACCAATTTTTAATACAATTTGTGCTGGATTCCAGCCCTTAAATTTGCACAAGACCTCAGCTAGGCTGAGAACCTGGACCAGTGAACTTTTACAGATTTAGGGGACAACTTTGACTCCCATCCCTTATGAAAGGTAGCTGTTTCAATGATTGTAGTAAAAGGCTCGATCCAAGCTTATTGGTGAGCTTCACCTACATTGGCTCAACATATTTCAATTAGAAAATGGCTGCCTGAGTGAAGTCCTAATTAAATACCCAGGAGTCTTCCTGGAAGGTCTGGGGACTATCAGAGAAGTCAATACCACTTATCCACGAAGCAATTCCCTGATTCTGCAAGGCCCATCCAGTGCCACTTGACTGAAGGGCAAAAGTAGAAGCCAAAATCAGAAGGCTGGAAAGTCAAAGAACCATCAAATCAGTCCAATTAGGAGAATGGGCATCACCAGTCATACCAGTCTTGAAACCTGATGGGTTCATTTGCCTTTGTGGGATTTTAAACAAATTGTAAACTGTTTTCCATAGGTGGATAAATACCTAATCCCGGGATAGAGAATTTTACCCAAAACTGACAGGAGATCTGTCCTTCATGAAGCTGGACATGAGCGACACCTACTTGCGAATGCATTTAACCAGGACTCCCAGGAGAAGGCTTCCATCATTATACACAAGGGCTTGTATCAATACACCAGACTGCTATTTGGGGTATTGTCAGCCTGTTCAATTTTTCACAGGATAATGGAGAGTATTTTGCAAGGTCAGGTCACTGATTAGCTTGATGACATCCTTATAACAGGGAAAACAAATAAGGAACACTTTGAGAATTTGAATATAGTCCTAGGCATTTTTCCAAAGCAAGCATACGACTATGTTCCAGGCCCCCCAAGTGCGCTGCATGGGCTACGGAGACAACACCGGGCTATACCTGTTGGAAGATACAGTGAGGGCGATTAAAGGTCCCCTGGTTCTCATGTCTGTCCAGGAGCTTAGGCCATTTCTTGAGCTGGTAAATTATGGAAAGTTCATACATAATCTTGCACCCATCGTGGTTAATTTGCATCAAATCCTAAAAAAGGGGTCAGCTTTAGAAATGGTCTCACAGACAAATCCTAGCTTTCAATGAAGTAAAGAAACAGCTATCATTTTCTAATGTGTTGACACTACTATGATCCCAAGAAAGATCTAATATTGATGTGGGGTGCCTCCCCTTATGGCAACAGGGGGATATTAGCTTGTAGGTGGCCCAATGGAGAGGAATGCCTAACGGCTTAAGAAATTCAGGACACTGGCTAATGCAGACTGTAAATATGCCCAGATACAAAAAGAAGTACTGGTGGTCATATTTGGAGTTACGATATTCCACCAAGACCTTTTCATGGACAAAAATTTGTGATAATTAGAACATAAATGCCTACTTAGTCTGCTTAAAGTGAACAAGGTATTGCTGCCCATAGCTTCGGGCCAATTCAATAGTAGGCTCTAATACTAAATGCCTATAAGTTAGAACACCTCTGGGAGGTTGGGTAGGGAATGCTGATGCATTGAGCCACCTTCTGTTAGCAGATACGCCACTCATGGTACTCCCAATGGAAGAGTCTGTAACGATATTAAATTTTCTGGACATCTCCCAGTTACACCTAACAATATCAGACTTTGAATACAGACATATTCAGTTCTTTCCAAACTGAAACAATTGGTATCAATGGGACAAACCAAAGGGCCATCACAACTAAAATTAAAACCTTTTTGGACCCAGAGAGACCATTTCATGATAGTGGAAGGCATATTATTATGGGGAGCAAGAGTGATTGCCTCAAGCAAAAATCACCATCAAATATTGATGAACTCCACCCACCCATCCCAAATGCAACCAAAGGAATAGCACCCATAGAGTTGCTAATGGGTAGATGACTTTGTATCAGGTTAAGTCTGCTATTCCTGGACCTCGGGTAGGAGAGTGAAACGGCATCAGGATTCAAGACTCCACCAAGCGAGAGAGACGGTTTGATACTGGTTGCAAAGTTTGGTGTAAGAATCAAGGAAATGGCCCCACTTTGGTAAGAGGCATGGTCAACACAAAGTCAGGACCACTGACACAAAGTTTAAGTCGAAGAAACAGTTCTGAATAAGCATGTGGACCATATGAAAGCCGTGAATTCGCAAACAGTGCAGGAGCAAAACATGTCCTATCCCTACTGGAGTCCATGGATTCACCCCTTTTGTCAAATGTTGTTGAGTCCTCTGAATCAGATATGGACTTGTCAGAAATACCATCTCAACACCTTTGCCACCAGAAAGAATGAATGTCTCTACAGACACTCCTGGCATAAGAAGCCAGCTCCCACGCACCGTGTCAGATACTGATTCAGAGGAACATGACCCAGTACTAAAACATCCCAGGAGGCTCGCAAAGAAAGAGAATTAGTCTCTGTCCATGAACTCCAGAGGGGGTGGAATGTGGTGATTGTAACAAAGTCAACCAGCTGGACCTCATAGCATGTGAGTTCCCTGATTGGAGCTGTTAAACTGGTCCAATCACGAACACCTGGCTAACTTAAAAAGGTTGTGTGCCAGGGATACAGCTACCCTGGTGCCTGACTCTGTATGAGATAGTACTATAGTCAAGGACTGTTCATGTGTAAATAAAGAGTGACTTGGTGATGGGACACTAGCCTCTGTAGAGTTATTTCAAACAGGAAAAAACCTTTTGAGAATGAATTAATGACCAGTGAATTG